>NC_066344.1:3636363-3939393 GCF_024516045.1 Bombus affinis | reverse complement strand
TAACGATTATACAAACAAAGGTATTGAAACTTCTTCAATATACTGCAAGAATAAACTAATCGCAGTCATAAAGCGTAAGTCATTTAATCTTATCATCACTGAACACCTATTGTATTAGTGCGTATAGAGTTGCATCGATGTATCAAACAAATTACACTATATTCACTTTAATAGCATGAACCATAACAAGCGTTTAGAAACGGGTACATCTTTAATGGCAATCGACTAATTTTGATAATTACTCCGATGAACAGGGACACCATTCGCGTTACAAACGAACGTAGTGCATCCCTTTTATTTCCTTAACGGTGATCCATAGCTCGAAGCAGTGACCGATATGACTTTTTAATTATTCCCAGCGGTCAATGGATGAAAATATAATTATTATTCTGTCGCTGCATCTCCGTACAATCCTGCATGCCAGTGCAATCAACTGAAATACACGACACTTCATGGTAATTACTAACGTGGTTAATGTGCATTGCAAGTTGACTGGCCCGTTTATGCTCGTGTATCTATCATCGTTAAACGTTTCGTGTTCCACGGCAATGTTAATACGCGCCTCATGATATTTTTGCCTGACCATGTCAACCGCGAAAGGTGATGTTTTTGTAAAAGGAGACTCGTGTACAATGTAACGTTTAAGTGAATTGCGAATGCATATTTTTATGGACATTATGAAATGAAATGCACGCGATGCTGGGTTATTTTAATTAGAAGTGTGAGCGACGTTGGGCGAGTGACCTACCTTTCCACGTAATTACTGTTTCAGATATTAAACTCCATTTTAATAACGTGTGTTTTCAAAAGCAGCGCTAGTCATGATACTTACATATTATGTATTAAAAATTTTTTTATTTGCAAATTTAATTAACTTTGTGATACATTGTAAACTGCTGGTTCTTATCAAAGCGTAATTTAAATTCATACATGTTGCATATATTTATATGAAGATGTTATCGGCATAAAGCATTAAGTATTCCTCGAATATGATTCTTCTTAACCATATAAAGGTAGTGGGTATTTTTAGCATTTTAAAAAGCCAGTTAGTTATTCCTCGGCTAAATACTCCGTGTTACTTATTCCCCTGCTAATTTTTACAAAATAATATTCATCATTACAGCGAAATATTCCTCTTATGAAAACATATCGCGCCAGAGTATACAATTATAACACGTATTTATTAAATACGAAACCAGATAGATGGTAATTTCGATAGGCGAAACATACGACTAAATGAAACTTCTCAAACCTTCCTTTTTTTTTTTTTTTTTACTTGCACTTTACGCGGAATGATTTTCAGCCCTCCATTTATTTCACTCAGTCGTACGACAGGAACAAAAACCCAAGGAACGAACAGTTACGAAGGAATTACTCTGACACGTAACAGACGCGCGACATCTTGTAAGCATCGGCTGTTACGCGTTCCGGTGCGCATTTTACGCGCGAGTATACGGCACGCGGAACATCAATAAACCGGCAGCGGTCGATTCAACAACACTCGGCTGGCGCGATCATATTTTCGCGGCGATGCGCCGTTTCTCCATAAATATACCCTTCTAAGTGCATGAACCGATGCAGCTAACGAGCTCCGGTGGAAAATGCGCGCGGCCATTGATCAACCGGAAGTCAAACAACCGTGGAAAGGGACATTTTCGTAAACAGACGCGCGGTATGAGACGCGCCCGGCCGAATGCCAATAATCGCGATCCCTCCCGTGGAAACGAGCGTCTCTAGCGTCTCTATTCGCGAACCGGCAATTTCCCGTCGGATGCTGGAATATTTTCGTAACGAAATTAACGGACCACCGCGCGAATGGTTCGGCCGTGCGGGCGATAAACGTCCGGCTGTACTTAACGCGATGAAATATCAGCAATGAGAGATCATTACGCGGGATCCTCGCGAAAGCGTAATCTCGCCGGTGCGTGATTTAACGATCGACAAGATTTACATCGGGTCGAGGCGAGCCGACGTGTTATTTATTGGGTGGCGGATGGGGGGACCGCGTAATTGTAATTTTGGACCCGTGGAAGATGGAACGGCTCGCGGACCGCGATTTTATACAATCAAGGTAGAGAAGATTGGTTAGAGCGAAAGAGTGGTGAATTTTAAGGTAAGAAGTTTCTTGTGTTTTCGACGGTGTCATGGTAATGGATCGAGAGAAAATTAAACATTTTCATATGAAAGCTGCGCAGGAAGAATACTTTAATATCCTGTAGTATTATATTCCACAATTTTCTTTGATCAGTTTCTTCGACACTATGCATGATCATGTATAATACACGATCCATAATTTCTATATCTATTAAATAATAAAAAAAATTCAATAATCAAAAACATTTGTGGTGTAGGTGCAACACTTACATGGAATTAAGAGAAAGAGTCATACATAGGAAGATTCTCTAATATTCTCCTATAAAACTTAAGAAATCTGCACAAATTAACGACGATCGACTAAAATTACCAATATACGTATACTTCAGTATTCTGCATCTAGATGATTATGAATTAACTACGTTGTTAATTAATCTCGTGTTATCAAAATGGTCGTCTTTACTGTAACGTTACTTTAAGTTTATTCCAACAGTTATATCTTTGGCTTCTACAGAACAATAAAAATTATTGACACTAGAATAAAAAAGTCAGATAAAAATATGCCTATCGTGCCTTTTTCGTGTAATCTTCGAATGTTTATGATGTTATTCACTGGATATCATAAAATGTCTAAAAATAGGCATCAGTGTCGATAGCAGTTTGTCTTCGTTCAATGAGGGGATTGGCATTATGACATTATGTAAAAAAAAATAATTTTATGTCACCAAACAAACAAGTTCTACTGGCTTTTTATAGTCAGTCAGTAGATCTAGACCGATGTAATTTTTACACTCAGTACAATCAGACGCAACAAATTCTACTTATTTTTATTACTACGAAAAGAATATTATTTAAAATTATAAAGAATTACCAGAAACACATAGAAAATCTACAAACTACATAAAATGAAAATCTATAAAGGACACCTCAAAAAATTGCTTTTTCACTCGATATTTTTCGTTAGCATGGTTCGAAGTTCAAACATGGGGTATAACCTTTCGTTGAATAGCTCGAGCTTCCGTGAAGCTGCTTTCCTGGGAACCTCCGCGCAGCTCCCCTGGAACCGCGTATAAATACACATCGGCCAGGGTACATAAATATATCATGGGATCGTTCGCGGCGAGATAAACGCGCTTGGAAAAATTCGAGCGCGTGCAGCGTGCTGAAAATTTGTTATCCGAGGCGCGCGCGGTAACCGGTAATTTATGCGCGAAAAACGCGTCGGCCAATCGACGGCCGATTCTCGCGTCGAGTCAGCACCGGTTAACAATTCCGTTCTGCGATAAGCGGCGAACGCTTATGATACCTTTCTCGTTTAGCGCGAATATTTTGCAGCTCAGCCCGTGACGTACAATAGCGAAACATTTACAAACGAAACTTTTACAAATAGCCACAAAATAGCAATATATTTTCGTTTCATATTCAGTTTTCTGTATGCGCATACAATCCTGATTTGTTCTCATTTTATTTCAAGGAAAAGAGCGAACGTGTCTTTGGAATCTGTTTCGAAATCTATTGTGATTTTATATTCAAATTGTCTGTGTGTGTACGAATGTGATTCTATACTTGGTTTCATTTTAAGAAAGGAAGTGAGTTTTGGGGGGGGGATTTAAAGCCTGAGGTAAGCTCGTAAAGATCGTGTGGTAAACGTTATGCACTGAAGCATATTCAACATCAATTTTTTGGAGAATTTATGAAAAAAAGAATAGTGTAGTAATCCGGCAATTCGTCAAGATTTACCGAGCCTGATCCGTGCTTACCGTATGTCTTGTTGTTGCGACTGCAGTATATTTTATGAGATGTTTTTATTAAATGTCGTTATTTTGAGTATGCACGTGTTTATAAATATCCGGAATGCCGAGAAACTAGTTTAGAATCGATGGGAGAGAATCTGCATATCAATTTCTATCTGTAATGTATAATCTACGCCGATCAAATAACAAGATTATTATACGAACTTTCATGATTTTTCCTTATTGTACTTCCGGAGCTTTTACCTGCAACAGAAAAAGATTTATATTAAAATATTTCTGATAATATTGAAGTATCATAATTTATTAAAAATAATCTATTTATATGGATGATTAAATAATACGGGGAAGAAATATCGTTTTATTTATTTATATTTCAAAGGACACAGGTGAAAAGTATCTACGTTAACGTTTCGAATTTACTTTGTTATCTCGTATTAATAGGCACAAAATTATTTATGATGAATTAGTATCTGTGTTTATAGATAAATAAAATACCTACAGTCGACAATGGAGGTTGAAAGAGAATAGATCTCATACTGTAAAATACCGCTGAATGAATTTTAAGGAAGATTTGAGATCAGAGTTAAGAAAGCGCTTTTAAAATAGCTACGTGAAATATAAATAAACGGACATAATCGTAAATTGATTCTTCGTTAGAAGTCTACGATAATGTTGAACGGCAGAAGCTACATAATAATTTACGTTAGTAATAAACAAGAATTCTTTCTCCATTTCATATCTTTTTAGTCATAACTGATTTAGTAACTGTTTCTTAGCGCACCTTATTTATTCAGTTATACTCATCCTCGACACTTAGTTACATACCATACACGTTTAGTTTAATATTATTACATAAGTGAAATTGCCTGTTAAACATCTTTCCTTGACATTATCTCACCTTTTCTCAACATCGACTCCTATCTTTAAAAGGTTCTCTCGCAACATTCCTGCTACCATAAATCCCCATGAAATAGAATCATTTATTAAATATCAGCAATGTTGTTCCACATACAGCAACATCCTCTTACAATGTTGCAAAACATCATATCATCGTGTTTACAATATCCGCAAATATTCACGCAGTACGCAACGACGAAACTATTTATTCAACACCCACGCTCGCCGCAATCCTCCAACCAGGTAAATCCACAGCAACATCTCCCGTTATACCGATCTTCATCGAATACGAATCATTGAAATCGATCGCTTTTCCGAAACTAAACTCAGATCAGTATACCTCACGTATTTACATTAGCTCATGAAGTATTCGAGCGTTTAGAAAATCTTCTATGAATATATTAATGTATGTGTTGTACGAAAGATTTTGTAATCTCAGTAGCATTATGACGAAATACGATTATCGAACTTACTGTAATAAGAGGAGACATCCGAAGAATGAAAATAAAATTCATCGTCGTTACTTTACATTTCACGGTATCCGTTTTTTTCCTAACTTTCTTTTTGCTATATAAAGCTATCTCTTGCTAAATATTTTAAGGGGCGAAATTTTCTAACCACGCTAACTCGTAAAGTTTTCTTAAAGATCCTATTTACTAGGGCTGATTCCTTGCTTCGGTGACTACGAATACAACTTGAAGAGTAAAAACGTTTCGGTAGCTGAGGACAGACATACCAGACCACGAAGGGTTAAATTTCACACGAGCGACCGGCACTCGCATTTACGCGAAGCGCCGATCGTTTTCTGCAAATGAATGCTCGTCGTGCCGGAACAATCGCTAAACATCTTCACCAAACATTATTCCACGTTCGCGATCGGGTCTCTCAAGCAACGACAGAATCTCTCGAAAGGATCGAAAGTCCAGCTCGTCTGAGACGCGTGTATCGGCAAAATCGGCGCGCGCATCGATAACGAGGATCGCATACTGATCTGTCATCGGCGGAGATTTATGGGAGTGACTACGGGGAAGTTGATTTTCCAGGAATAAGATCGCCTTTGCGCTTCCACACAACCTGAAGGTTCCCGTAGAACGCGGTTTCTCTCGTCTTTGTGCGAGAAACAACCGCGTCGGTTTCTGGCCTTGTCCTCGCCGAGCTTTTGTGTTCCTCAAACGCGATTAATTATTGATAACGCGTTATGAATCGTGGGAAACAGGATCCCCGCGGTTTCTGGACAGCACGTCGCCAGGAATAATTCATGTTTCGCGCGCATCTTCACCTCTCTCCTGCGAACAGTCGTCTCTCGGCTCGGTTTCTAGCCTTTTGCTTTCGTTTCTCCCCTTGATGCTTTCTTTCGCAGATTCTTCGAGGGCGAGCAACGGATAGATACAAATTGCAAAATGTTGCCGAGGACGGTCGTACCGACTTGTCGGAGTCGTGGAATGATCGTTGAGACGGCGACGGTTTTTCTTACCGGTTGTTGACGTTGCTTCTTGGAGAGAAACGTCACCCGTTTCCGCGTAATGTGATTTCGCTTCGCCGCCGTGGCAGTGGCTTTCGCGAGCTGTAAGGCGATTTTCTAGAAATTTTCTCGAGAACAACGTCGATTTTCATATTGTGGTGTTCTTTCAATTTTGTTGAACGAAACATGTGTTTCGATATCACCGTGGAATTGAAGTTAAATTTAGTTGTATTTGTAGTGTAATTGTACGTTATGACGATAATGGTAACAATAAGAGGAATATTTTTATATAGAAAAATTAGAAGTGTCTTGTATTTTTATAATAGAATATACGTGAATTTTGTAAAATTTTTCTAAGGAGGCACGATCGTCATGATTATATTGATAAAAAATTCGGTAATGTACAGAAACTAAAACACATTTACTGCAAACGTATGTACGTGCGTTGAATACAGCTGAATAATCGTTTTAAATAATATAAAGATCATCTTATTAAATCTGTTGAGGCTTATTAATATTATACACCGGATAATTGATCGTTGAAATATTTTTGTATGCGATAATAAATATCTCGTAACTTCCATGTACAATTTCGCATTGGTTTCAAATTTTACCGATATATTGTCGATAGTCGCGTCTCATTACAAATTTAGAACTATTTTGTATAAAATACGTGATATAATCATAAAATTTTTTATAGTAAATGTTCAAATAAATAAGTCATACCTAAATTCGACATCTAATTTTCACAGTACAAATCAATGTATACGTATATATACATATCTTTACTTATAATTTTTCCGTTTGAAAATTTTCATACAATTTCCATTTCCTTTACAAATTTCGAATGTGAAATTTTTGCTTTACCGCGTTTGTCAGTAAAATTTTAAACGCTGCACACAGTGGCATGAAGTGGACAAAAATCGAAATAATCGTCGTTTAATTTTGATTTTATTATTCGATATCATCATGATAATATATGAAATATGCAAAATACAATATCAATCGATAGAAAATTAATTATAAACGATTTTTGAGTGGCTCTTACGACAAATGGAAAAATTGTTCCCGATATCGGTGTTATTTACTTGAACGTTATCCTGTGTGGTTATACGAAGAAATAAATATTCAAGATAATTAAACTATGCCAGGAATAGTAAGAGCAAGGAATAGTACTAGCAAGGATTTGACAAACACACTTTTACCCACGTCGAATCCCCTGATATCGAGTTTCAAGAAAACTGCACATTATCATTGTCTCGAATCATTATTCAAATACCACACTGTGGATCATGAGAACGTAGCTTGCAAATATGCGAACCTAGTCCGCGAACGTGCGAACCTGATCTGCAAACGTGGCGAACATGGCCAGAGAATTTTGATTTTTGTCTCGAATCATCACTCAAATGGCGCACTGTGCATTGTCTCGAATCTAATCGAGGTGTATACGAAGGTACGACACTCGTCTCTAATGAAAATCCACTCGACGCTCTCCCGGAATGGAAACAACTGGTAAGGAATCATGAGTGAAAAGCAAATGAAATGTCGTCGGCTCACTTGAGTGAGAGTATCCGCGAGGGACGATTGAGTTAATGCGACGTTGTTTCGCGGAGTGATTCAATTAAGAGAACGTTAATTAATTAATGCGAAGCGACAGATAGGAGTTTACCCAAGTCGTAGAGACTCCTCGAGCGTCGTCAGCTGAGGAGGACAAAAACCGGAAAGGAGGAGCTCGTTCGCTTGGTTTAATGTAATAAAGAATTCAACGTGATTACCGTAAAGACGAACCAGACGGAAACCTTGTATAAGATATTATTTTAATATTCATTATTTTGAAATTGCACTTCGCGATTGCTCGAGGTATTAATTAGTAGTTACAAAGAAATTAGTGTATTAGTTGCATCTGAGAATTATCTGTACGTATTTTAAATTACGTATGTTATTGGTGAAGCTTGAAATTGTTTTGTAAAAAGTAAGAGTTAAGAAAGAGATGGAAACACGTATCAGAATATAATCGACAAGAATTGCCGAGAAACTATAGACAGCATTGTGATAAATTTGATATCTTAAATTAATAAAGTTCAAAATATGTCACAGATAAATTTTAGATTTTAATAATTAATAATGTTCAAAATATCTTACTGATACATACATTGTAAATACACTGAAAATATAGATTCACACTTATTCCCTAACATTAACTGCAGAAGAAGATTAAAAAAGAAAAATTATGAAATTCAGATTAAAATAATATATTATGCACGCTATCGCTCATAATTATTCATACGATTTCGATATTGCTTGAATAATTTAAATTTTAAACGCGTACAGTTTTAACCAGATTGTAACGATACAATCACACCACCGTTCATTATTCTAATCAAAAACCTTATGTGTCGATAATAAAGCAAGGTATCCTTATTTAGCTTTAACGATAAAAATGAAGTGAAGTATAACAGATGTAGATAAATGATAAATGAGGAGGAATTTTATCCTACATATTGCCAATCGTAATATTTTTATAAATACAGGTATATATATGCTATTATACATATGGTACTAAAATTCTTCGAAAGCACACGATACAACTTGTATAGTTCGTAACAAAATACTACAACGTACTGCAGCAAATTAGCTGGCGATTCAAACAAAGGCTTAAAAGATATGGTTAATCCAACGATATACTTTCAAACTTGTAGCTACTTCAGTACATTTGAAACTTACATTCCTGTAATTCCTGTTGGAACATTCTTGTAGCTAGCCAAGAGGAAATCCCTTCGATTCCAGAAAACTAAAGATTTGGGTGCAGCCAAGCAGCATCGCTTCCACCGCAATTACGCGAATTAATTTTAGCAGTTTTAATCCATGCTCACGAAGTTTCCGCTGCTTAATCCTCGGTTCTGCTGTGGTGCGAAGCATAGCTTTCGTAAAAGTTTTCCCAACTTTTTGTGTCTGCGAAAAAATAACGCGACCGGGAAAGATTGCGGAGATGACTACTAAGGGAAAATTTTAATAAAGGACACCCAGTTTGATATGTGGTTGGTATAAAATAAATCGACTGGTCGTTATTTTTATTTCTAACGAGAGCGAATGATACCGAAGAATGTATATGTTTTACTCTACATTCGCTAAAAATTCTTACCCTACTACTGTAAAATAATATTTTTACCTCTCACATGAAAAATTAAAGTCATTGTTGTTTCTCGACACATGCCCCCGTTCAAAAGTCTTACAGCAATTCTTACATTAGATACAAAAATTGAAAAAGCTAAGCAAATATTATTTATCCGACAAAATTGCACTAGTGATTTTACTAAAACATATGTGCTTTACATTTACATCAAATTTACATCAAATGCCAAGGTTTCATTCACGATAGGGGACGTCCTAACACATTCGAATGGTAGTATAAGTGCATAATACAGAAAATAATATACACCGAAGTTGCATTGCTTTAACTTTGAACTTTTCCAAACTTTCACGTATTAAAGCAACAATTACAGTGTAGAGAAAATAAATTTATCAAAGAACCCGCAAGTACATCGATTAGACAAATAATACACACGGAACGCAATGATCCAGCACGGAACCTATCATTCGAGTAACAACGATTTCATTCCGCGTCGAGAATAAACTCTACCTTCTTTACGTATCAGCTTATCGTTCCCTGTAAAACTGTCTTTGAACGTAACCAGATCCTAAATGCCGGCCAGATACGATCTATACCGTTGTAACTCCTTAATGGTTCGCACGTATATTCGAAAGACGCATTCCAACCTCTCCTGACGCCGGTTTCGCCGCTTTTTTTCCCTTCTCGATGCACAGATTTATTCACAGCCGCGGCTAATCGCGCTATGAGATATGTATGACCTTTCCCCGCGCCGTGAGACGTATATTTACCTCGATGGGCCATTAAACGATGGTAATTACAGCATTTAGTAGACGGTAGTTCAGCAATCGTAACGAATCGCACTTTTCGCGATTTCAAAGATACCTAGGCATAGTACGAGCAGGAACCCCGAGGGACCTCACGATGGATCGTTATCAGTTAAAGGGATCCACGAAAAGGAATGAACGTCCACGAGGCTGTGCACCTCCTATCTCGATCATGAATCCAAGAAATTCAACGAGAAACCACTCTCCACTCCACTGGTCCCCGTTATACCGTTAAGGTTACCTTCGTTCGCTGTTATCTCGCCACCATTTAATCACATTCTAATTGCACGCTGTTACCGACATATTACGACCTCCTCGTTAATTTTGCCAGTTTTTATCTTTTTGCGTAGAAGAGCTAGGCCGGTCAACTTCGGCGATCGACGCACGATCCCAACCTTATTCGATTTTACGATCCTCTTCTGCCTCTCGTTATTAGTCTTCTCATATCATGATAAAGAATTCTGTTTTTCTTCTTTCCTCCCCCTCCTCTCTCTCTCTCTCTCTCTCTCTCTCTCTCTCTCTCTCTCTCTCTCTCTCTCTCTCGCGAGATTTCACAGCGTGCATTTACCTTTGGAATCTCCTGCATTTGTCTCGACCGATCGTCGTTAATGACAAAATACCTGGTGGAACTTGCACGTGGGAGAAGTTAATGAAGAAGTTTTCCCTCCATACGGAATGGTTGACAGTAAAAGTATCGTAAATCGACGTTTGCTTTGGGTAGAAATTCTCGGATTACGTTGAAACGAAGATTTATTGTCTCAGAGTTGCAGATATCTATTTTATTCTGGCTTTCAAGGTATTGTATCTTCAAAATACCGTAAAATATCGTGACAACTCCTTAATTATCATTGAATAACATATAGCTAATATATTCAAGGTAATATCAATTCTACAAACAATAAGTCAATAATATCATACATCGTCATTCATATAAATATGTTGTAATTTCAAGCGGTTTACATAATATATGAACAATCAAACGTAATTCTTCGATCCTGGACTCGATTGCTAAATGTGAACCTCTCGAGATACGTATATAAAACGTCCACATGATAAATTAAGAGTTCTATTTGAGAAAGTCGGAGGAGAAGTAGTACAAGTGGGAAAATAAGTGTAGCTAAAATTAAACATCAAAGCATACTATAGTCAAACATCAAAGCATATTACTATGCGTAAATAAATATTCATAAAGGTTTGGAAATTTGCAGAAGATCCTCTGTACAATCAAACGTCTCACTTACCGTTTCCTGTATTTATCTCTTCTTTTGAAAAGAGATGCATCTGCACAACATTTCCATTCAACCCGCCATTTAAAAGTATATTACGGCGTACACATCTTCCAATAACAAAATAAAAAAGAAAGTAGAATAAAGTAACAAATAATTATACACATTATTTTCCACTCAGTACTTTCACGTTCGACGATGTTATCTAACATTTGAATAATTAAGAAAATGAAATGTTTCACGAAAAAGTAACCGGTGATTACCATTGGTGCCAGCAGCGGATTGCCCGTTGGAAAGAACAAGAAAGAAGAAAAGAGAAGCACGGAGGAAGAATAGGGAAGAAGAAAGGGCAGAACGACGCTAGGACACGAGAAGTAGAATGATGAATTGCAAGGCGCGGCAATGAATCAGAGGCCAGCGACAGGCGGTACACCTACCAACAATGCGGGGCCCCCGTTCTTCGGGGCCCACCAAGGTTGTCCGCAAACACCTTTCTCCGTGTACCCTCGAAGCTGTGTACCTCAACAATCACCGGCTATTTCCTGCTCTCGCGATTTCGTCTCATTATCACAGCCAAGTTACCGGCGCACGTCTCACGATTTCGACAATTTCGTTATCTAGAAATCATAAGGAGATGAGTTTTGTGGACGATTTTCGGTAACTCGTTGATTTTTAATTGTATCATTTGGTCGATTTTGAGACAGATTCGTTTGGAAGAAATTTCATTGACGAAGAGATTTTGTCCGAGTTTAGTTCTGTTTAGTTTAGTGTTTCATATCAAACATATATTGGATGCGAATTACTTATATAAATTGGAAAATAGAGAAGAACATTAGAAACATAATTTTTGTTACATTTATGTAAGAATTCACTGTTATTTGTATCACAAATGAATCTATGCAGGCAAGCTATCTGTTTGTTAAAAATTGAACGTTAATCATCTACTTAGATGATGAAGTTGGGGGATTTAAAAAAGTGCAGTTAATTAATTTAGGATTCAATCGATTTAAAGCCATTTAATTGAGAAAATTCCTGTCAATTAGATTAACAGACCTTTTTAACGTGATCTTTTTAAAATCAGTATACAAACTAACAATCGTTAAATGTTGAAAAATATTATCAAATGTAACAACGATCAAATGCTTTAAGCCAATAACAAAACATGTCGTCGTTTCGACACTGTGAAAGTTACACGAACATTCTTAGCCTCTAATAAAAGTATCAAGTACCCAGTGACTTATGACTAAGAGTGTACATACCGGAAGAAGCGACAACGCGAAGACTCTTAACACAGCGTCTTATAGTTGCGAGGAGCAAGTGGGTGGCGCCGATGTAAGTAATCTTCGAGTTCATCAGGGGACGGGCGCGACCGCGGGGGCAAGCAAGCGATTATGACTCGTGTGTGGCCGTTCGGTTCGTTTTTCTCTCCTATTTAATTAACATTAAACCAGGACTCCGTCGATCGGATTAACCGCGATACACGCACCGGCTACAAATCGAATCTAAATTGCGTCGCATCAATTTTCTGTGGTGGCGGTGCGCGTACGGAGACGAACACAAGGAGGCAAGAATATCTCCTGGAGTGCACGATTGGATTTATAAACGTTCGAACGCACTCGGTGCCAGCCACGATGGCGCGAGCAAATGATAACGGCCGAGAATTCGTTCGATGGTCTTTCTTCTTGGCGTTTAATAATTTTAAGCGGTGCTTAATAATCTTCCGTACGCGGTAAAGACGGTCGTGAGGCTTTATGGATCAATTTCTGTATCGAACACGTATTATTAGTTCGGCTATGGAATTGTTTTATCATTTATACGCTGCGCAGAACATGCGTGAAAGATTGTTTATGGTGGCTGTTCGACATATAGATCGATCTTTGAGCATCCGGGCGCTGCGTCTACCGCCGTTACGATCGAAGAATGGCTACAACGGCGTTGCAACGTATTCGATCGCACCATCTACTTCCTTTCGTAAGGTAACATTAATTCGATTAGAATTAGAGAAAAATTCAGACGATAGTAATTGGAAGTAGTCGCTGCGTGGTTGTAAAGAAGCGATAGTGACTGATACAAGTGATTATCAATCGAAGGAAACTCTAACCGTTAGCGTATAGCAAAGTACATGATCACAGTAGTTGGTTGAAATAAGGTTGAATTAATTTAGAAGTAGGCTGAGTTATAATGAAAATACTGCAATAGAATTTTGTACATAATCCAGCAATTCTGGTTAAACAGGTTTTAAAAGATTTCAAGCGGAATAGAGCAAATAGGTTTGGACACTATAATTGATAACTTGGTAATTATTATGTGATAACTTGATATTTATTGCTATAATTATTCGTATCTTATTCGTACATGCAAATCGTTGATGCAATCGATATTTTTATTTACGTGTACTATATATATCTGTCGATAATTGTTCTTATTAACCGCTCTATATTTAACAGTATTGGAATACCGATCTTTTGAATCTGATAGCTGAGGAGCTAGTAAAGTGGCAGGATCGGAAATAAATCTAAATTCTTGGTGGATAATTTTCTATGCCCAGTTGCATTCAGGATCGAAACAACGGAGGTGCAAAGAAAAGCGATAGCAATCTGAAACGAGCAGATCAAATCGATAGCTTGAGAATTCCTTGTGCTCTCAAATTATCGCTGTTATCTTTCGCCATTAGAAATTTCATGGTGTATTTTCATGTAGAATCGAAATAACAATGTTACAAAGGAGAATAGCAGTGATGCAAGACAAACAGAGCGAATCGATCGCTTCAAACTTCCTCCTGTCTTCTTATCTTTGTTATTCTTCATCGTCGGAAATTGTATGGTCCATTTTCGTTTAGAATAGAAACAATAGCGTTGCAAAGAACTTCATAACTCCTCATATTTTTAGACTATCACTGTTATCATTCGTTATTAGAAATTTCCCAGTCTATTTTCATTTCGAATAGAAATAACAGCGTTGCGAAGAAGAACAGCAACGATCTAAAGCGAACAGACTACGTACATCGTTCGCTTTAGAATTTCTAGCGTCTTCCATGAAATTATGATGCTGCCCTATCTACCGTTGTTACAAATTTCATGATCTATTCTCGCGTAGAATCGAAACTAATAAAAACACCATACACCATTTCTTTCAACGTGTGTAAATTCGTCATTTATGAATGTAATTTGGAAAATGCAACTTAGACAGAGAATTGTTCGAATTCTGTGCTTTTTTGCACCAAGATTCCATTAAATTTTCCATAAATGCATATAAATTTACAGCACTTTGATGATCGAGCAGTAATTTCTCTGTGCTATTTTTGTCCAGGTTCGAAACAACAGCGATGCAAAGAGCAACGATATCGATGAGAAATGAGCAGAGACCGAACTGCTGTGACACAGGCTAACAGCAAAAGTGTACGAAGCTTATATCACTACGAAATTAAAGAGGAAACCATGCGATTCCATTATGAAACTACTACTATAATTTTACTATGTATAGATATAATAATAATAAACTTAAGCTCTGCATAACTTATAACGACGTTTCAATGAAGATAACGCCAACCTCATGCTATCAATCTTAACTGTTTCAATAATCTGCCAAATGTCTCCTCAAACAAATCGCGGAGAAGTATATGGAAAAGTAAAAATAAGCCGGTATTGTTCTTAACCATCGACAAACAAATAGTGTCAACAGGATGATGCAGTTGCTTAAAAATGCGACCTTCACGCTGTGACTGCGTCATCCGATGCAAACAGGAGGATCATCGACTAGGATTGAATGAAAACGAGTCTCATCTCTTGTTGAAGATGGACGGCTAAGATAAAGGAACAGAAATAGAGGACGTTACTATGCCGCGCTACCAATGCAACGACGGAAGCGAGCGTCGTTCGTGCAATTAACAGGAAATCACAGTCCCACTGGAAACGTTGACGTAACTGGCAGGCGTAACGTAGATGTCGAACGTGGCGTAATTATAGTCATCGATAAATATGCAATTTATTCCTTGTGAGCATGCTGGTGTCTGTGACGTGCGTGGAAAGAGAAACCGCATCGAGATGTGGAAAGATAAAGATGATCCCTACTGATCTGTTCTTCAGGTGTTATCTTTTACAGATGTAAAATACAGATAAAGACATAATATTGACACAACAACGTGTAAATACTGTATTTTCTCGACGTTATGAAATATCTGAAATCTGCACAAGATACGAAAAGATTCTTATCGATAATCTGGAAATGGTCGAATCTGTAAGCGTATATAGAATTTACGAGATGTTTATTGTACATTTGATATTGTATATTAAATAAAAAATTAGCATTAAATTAGCATTAATAAGCATTAAATATAAGCTCGCCTAATATCGAGATACTTGTTAACGTATAATATCTGCGAAATATATGCTTCTACCAAATATCTCGTAATTTCTACACATATTTTCAAAAGTTTCAAACTACGCCAACATAATTACGATAATCGAGTTTCATAACAGCGCTAATGAAATTTCAAAATGTTTCGTATAACCCACGTACTGTATTCATAAAAGGTATCTACAGGTGTCTGGATACTTCCAGGAGCCTGTACACTATTTTTGCATCTTTAATATAAAACGCACAAACCTTCGCAATCTAGTCATACACGCCATCTACGTGACAAAATTCGCTAGCCTGCATCCTTTATGTAAATCTTTAGCGTGGCCCGCAAACAACAGGTGTCGAGCGCGCAGTGTGCGCTCCAGGGTCGCGAACCGAGCTGGTCTTTGGAGGGCAGCTCGCGGGACAGGCCGATGCATCCAACGCGGAGAAGAGCAGAGAAACAAGAGGAGTACAGCGGACGAACAAGTTAAAAAGAAGAAAGAAAAAAAAAGGATTGCTTGGCGCACTGCCACGAGAAGAAGGTAAACTGATCGCGCAATCTGCCGGTGCGCGCGGCAAGTCAACTCCGGCCACGAAGAATTTCAATCAGTAATAATATCGCTGTGCTTTCTGTCTTCTCTGCCCTCCTCCACCCTTCAACCTTCTGGATCCCTTCAACACGCGTTTCCTCCAACGCATCTGCGCTGCGCCTCTCCTTTTCTCCCTCGTTTTCCGCCTCGGTCAAGGGATTCTCTAGCCAGGTCCTCATGCCGGTTACAAATGGCGTCATTATTCCTTAATAATTCGAGATACCGACCGACCAGACATTTATTGTCCGCTGGCAACCGACCACGGCCAAAGAGGATGATAACTCTTAGCGGCCGTTGGTTTTTTGTAGAGCCACGCTCTATTGGCGCGTATTTATTAGCGGACCGAGCATCCCTTTCGAATCACGTTGCAGCAAGACCGTGGACTATTTATACGGCGGGCCGGATACCAGATTACAAGCGTTGCGTGTCATGGTAATTGAAGTTCGACGTTTTCGGCGATTCGATTGCTACCGCGAAGATAACGTCCCGAAGTAATGAGACTTCGCCCGAGAGGAAGAGAAGTTGGGCTGAAAAGTTACCTGGTCGAGCCGGTTGGCTTCGAAGAATCCAAGTTTCGAGGAAGTTTAACACGCGAAGTATTTCGAAAGGCGAATTTTTGGTAAGCCGGAGTATAAATTATGGAATTACGTAGGGACTGGTATCGTTGCTGCATGGATAGCAGGTGTTGGAAGTATGCATCGCAGATTTCTACAGTTTAATCTATTAAGAATGAAATTTTTATTAAAGTCGTTTGTTACAAATAAAGACCATTCGAGATGTTGATCGAAATTTAAAGGAATAAGAAAGGGATTTTACGAAGGTTCGAAAAATGTCTCTAAATCGCAAAAAAGAACAACTTCTGTTTGACTCGTCGTAAAAGTAGCTGATAATGTTTGATCAGTTTGTCGAGCTAGATTAAAACGAAGTATAATTTACTGTGGTCCGTATTTTTAAAGAACAAGGATGAGGTTCGATATTTTCACCGTCATTCTTGTATTTATATAAACCCTCAAAAGGAACTTAAAAACGAAACAGGGTATGATGATTCCTTGATATACAGGTGTATCCTATACCTATCTCGAAAGCTTGATTCTTTTAAATTGTACATTTAAGTTCGATCCAATAATCTAAGAAATGTCTCTTCGGGTTAAAGGGAAAGCAATTTCACATATGTACGTTCTTAATAATTCAGTTTAACATACGTACAGATACATACGTGTATAGCTACCATGATTTGGTTCCAATCGTCACGAATCTCTTTAAAACACCTAAATATTACCGCGACACAAACTTAGAACCCTAATTACGATCGTTTCCACTGAAATCCCTATTAACTGAACTTCGTTCCCGTTCAATTACGATAATCACAATATCAGTAACAAGAACAGGTTTCAACCAAGAGACAGCATGACACATCGTGATTGGATCGGGCCCTAAGAGGACAGCCTTTCCATCGATGCAGGCCGATGGAACAAACGGTAACAACGTGTCGCAATTACCTTCCTTGACACGAATGTGTTTCAGAGCGGCAAACAGTGGTCTTCGTGGGCGACGCGAGCGGAAAACTGTTCATTGTTGCCTGTTATTACTATTCACGGCACACTCTACGGATCGCATACACTGCAAACGAGTTTTCCCGGGTGTGAATCAATAAGAAATCATTGGACCGTGTAACAGAAGAGAACACGTGACAGCTTGGCGCCAAAGACAAGATTTTCGTTTCAGATGCTAATTAATTAATATGGTGTCAAACGATCATTATTCGCCTGCGGCTAAGATTTAATCGATCAACGTTCGATTGCGAGACCGCGATCGTTTCGTAGCTTTTTACTTTTCGTGGCCGTTCCTTTTACTTTCTACTTCCCTGCTCTTTTTCTTGTTTCTTTTTTTTTCTCTTCTCATTCCTGGTTTCTCTCTGAGACGAATTCCAGTTCTGTTTGCGCGCATCCGCAGGTTAGCCGTTGACTTTTGGCAAAAATATTTGCCGAACGATGTTTGCGCGTTTATGGGACGCTTTGTCGACGCGTTAATGAGTTAATATTGAACTTTTCGTCTCTTTCGAGGCGTGTTTGTACGACGAAACTTCGAACGTCGAAATTATTTTTTCTGGCCACGGGATTTCGTGCCTCGGTTTTTTGCTTGGAAAAATATTGACACACGGAGGAAAATCTCTCAAAGAATATTTACAAATTTGTAAATCGGTTGTATTCGGGGATCTAACAGTTTTTTATCATCAAACGTACAAGAAGGATTTTTTACGCTTTACGTTAAACAGCGAATTATTTATAAATTATTTAAAAATGCCTATCAAATAGCCGTAGTAAAAATTGAATAAAGTATAAAATACCACTAGAAAACACACATTACATTCATTCAAAATCATAGAAACTGTAATAAAAACAGTACAAACGACACAGCATAATCGAATTCATTCGAATTAAGAATTTTTTAGCTCATTCTATTTTGAAACGACAGAAAGGCCAGTGTCGTGAAAGTTATAAGAATTCTTCTCTTGTAAATGAAACTTTGTACTATTCTCAAAGATTATGTCACCAAAAGAAAAGTATCAATAGTGTTGAAACACGGATAAGTATTCTTCTTTGCAAAGAATGGCAAAAATGCCTAAAAAAGAAAACTCGTGTTACTTCTACAGAAACTTCTATAATTCTAAAATTCAAGGTTAATAAAGATAGAATAATTTCACTTTCGCGTAGATCGATTATAAATATGACATACGTGATTCTTAACGAAAATTACGATACAGCCTGTTAAGAAATAGGTGTACAAATAAAACAATCCCCATACAAAGAGGCTACTCATTTTCCCGATTAACTAATTAAATACAAATCTAAACATCAACAAAGAAAGCTTGTCTAACATGTCGAACACGCTATAAATTAATTAAAGCAACGTTCACCGTGCATTCCAAAAATAGAACTCAGTATCACCGATAGAATTCCACACCACGAATCACAACACATCCATTGAAAACAAAACGACATGTTCGGCAATCTCTGTCTCGTTCCTAGAATTCCGGCGATTTCAGGAGTCTATTTTAGCTCCGATAGGTGGAAACGGCTGGCAAAAAGAGAGAGAGAGAGAGAGAGAGCCGTTGTATCTCTCGCCTACGAAAGTATCGAAGGCTCGTACATACCTGTTTCCCGTTACATGCATAAAATATTCGACGTCAATCCTTGACTCGGCGCGGCTCAGCTGAGAAAAAGGCGGGCATCGAATAAACGGAATAAGACAAGCAGAAAACGTGACTCAACGAGAGAGGGGAAGGTAGGAGAGTGAAGAAGAGGAGAGAGTTTCGGTAGCAGAGAACGAAGAGAAGGAATACATAAGTAAAGTCCTTGCAGAGGACGGGCAGAAGATATAAATCCGCGATTTTACAACTGAAACGACTGACGTTTATGCTCACGGGCCAGCTGCATCTCGTTGGATCATTGATTAATATCGATCGGCCAGCAATAAGAATCTCTCTGTGGTTCTGGCACCTGTTACGCGAGGCTCTTCCTTCTCGATCAGCGGATCCCTGTTTCTCCGCTCGTTAAACGTGGACCAAAGTAGCCTGATAAATCTCGCGATCGTGTCTATTAAACGATTCTTTTCTACGAGCGACGATTTTATTGAAAATAATTGCGAAGAACCTGACACGACTCGCGTGTGTAAAGTATCGCGACAGAAAAATCCTAATAATCGGCTGGTTCTTCCAGTTTCAGGTATCAACGAAATGCGAGCCGATCGGTTATTAGCAATGCAGATTATTATAAAACTCGTAAAAGTGAAAGATCGTAGAAATTTATTTTTGTTATAGTTGTCGAAAGGGTACGCACAGGCGTGTTTGAGAAAATTTATATCGACTTTTATTCGGATAGAAGCATAACGACGGCTACGAAAGTTATTGGCGCGCAATTGTTTCTATCACGGCACTTCTCTATATACCTGGCTACAGAAACTGTACATAAATCCGTTGCCTCGTATGGAATACATTCCATCGTTGAAGAAGCGTTATTAATAAACATGATTTTTCGTTTTAATTCCACATGAGAGTTTTTCTTAGAACAATGTACTTTTGGATGTCGAAATGAGAATTACAAAATTGGAAAATCAAAACTTTTTCCAAGTGCAACTGACGGCAGTTATGCGTGAGGTTGAGAAAGTTGAACGAAGCGCACGTATGTATATGAATTTGATGGTTTTGTAAATTGAAAAGATTAGTAGGTGAAGTATTCTATATTCATGTTTGCAATACCTGTAAAATACAAAAACATTTGATCCAATTAATATAATTTCAAAAAGGTTTCAGTAATGTAATCAATAAATTCCAATCGCTGTCAATATTGTCTCGTATGGTGTTCATTTAAAAACACAAAACTGGAGAGAACCACTTGAAACCGCAAAATAGTAATTCTAACAGCAACGACCATTTGTGAAACAATCCTTGAACATCGTTATTCAAGCACAAGCTCCATTTTCAACCTCGAACGACAGCAACGTCGTTCGCATTCCGTGCAAGATCCCGATTTCCGCATCGTCGAGTAAAATTCCGCGCGCGTGTCATCGATAAATTCCATTCGAACCTTCTCTGGATAATCCAAACTTTATTTCCTTCGCTCGCTTTCCGCGTTCTCGTCGCGAAGAAAAGTTTACAGAAAAAGAAAAAGGGGAAAAAAGGAAACGAAGAAAAATGAAGAAGACGAAGAAGAGAGGAAAAAGCAGAGAATAGTGTGCTCGCGATGATAAATATCCCGACGTTTCATTTCCTGGCCGTAATAGGTCGTTCTCTCGCGAAGATCGCGAAAGATCTCGCTTAGAGTTCTCCTTCTCCCGTGGACGTTGGACGTTGTCTTTCGAAGAAACAACGTGGGAGACCCGTGAGAAATAGTTTGGTGAATCCGTGTTCTATAAAACCAGCCCCGGCTAATTACATTCCTCGTAGCAGCTTGCGGTGTAGGAGAAGACCCTAGAGAAAGGATATAGGCAACCCTAAAGGGATTCGATTCACGTTGTAAGTCAAGGGGAGAAAAATCTGGTTCGATGCTCTAGGCCAGGGGTTTTCAATCTAACTCGACGTTAGAAATTCTCGAGTCTATCTTCACGATGTTAGTTGTAATAATTCTATTCAAAAGTTCGACCTATCTCGTATATTCTATGAGTTACGCTTCTTCGTTTTAAATAATGTCGATAGAAAATCGTCGGACTTTCTTCACGCATCAAACGTAACAGGAGTAAACATTCATCAAACGCGTATCGAGTTTCACAAAACTCACTGGCTGGCTTGAAAACCCGTTCGCTAGAACATCCTGTTGCGGCAGCGAGCCTGGGAACAGGTGGCAGGCCTAAATTCGAACCGTAGATTAGAATACTAATCGAACGCCTGTTATCTCGTTTCTAGCACGGTTTGTATAGCTCTATACGAGAAGGAAAAAGGAAAAGAAAGAAAGGAATATGTAAAAAAAAAAAGAAAATAAAACAGCAGAGGAAACGAATCGGTGAACTGCGTAATCGAGCCGGTGATTGACGATTCGGTCTCTGATACTTTCTGTGTCTCTTTCTCGCGAAACGAATCGTAATGATAGCACGAAGAACGTACACGGTCGTAGAAGTCGCAGAAATCGTGGAACTCGATTCCGAAGGCGATTCATTGCGATTGGCTGATGAATATTAATGAATATCGTGGCACCTGTTTGCCTGTAAAAGCTACTATTTACGGAATCGGTCAGCCAGAGAGGTGCACTAATTTTCGAACGGTTCGAACCACTTTATCGGGAACGATGCGGCGTAACACGGTACGCACAGAGGCAATCAGTTGTAACCAGCTTGCTGCGGTCATAATTGCACGACTACGTTGCAACCGTGATACGTAATATTACAGTTTGTCGACAGTTTCGGATAGACTGGCCACGTGGCTCAGCCGCGTGCAATTTCGGTCGAGTAAATATCGCCGTGAAATTACGCGGTCGTCGCGTTTCTGGTCTCCGCATCGCGTTATTATGACATCGTGGACACGGTTATCGGGCGTGTATAGATAAAATTATGGCAACTCTGGCAGAATATTCGACGATCACCACTTTGAGAGATTAACTTTTGTTTTAGAATTTTTTGTTAAAGAGATGAGATTTTTCATAATATGATATTATTTATGGCGAACAGAGGTAGATTATTCCATGAGACTGGGACCAGTGATATCTTTGAAACGGTTATAAATGGAAAAAATGTTGAAATATGAAATTAAACGATACAGAATTAATCACATACTTGTATTCATTTCATGCGCCTTTGTGCTACAGTATGTGACATATCCTTTTTGTTAAATTGAATATAGTCGAGCAAATTTTTCATCTCCTATAGAAAAGTATTAATTAAAGTACTACCATAAAACTACCAATTTCGAAGTTATTACAATTTGAAATGTAAATTATTTCACTCTAATCCCATATGAAATTATATTTAAGTAACGCGAAGAATCAAATATTCTATGATGTTTGATGATATACCGAATTAATTTGGCAAACAAGGAACCCAAAAAAAAAACAAAAAATAATTGAAAACATAAAATAACACTAACGCTAAGAAGGTAACTTTAACTTGACGAAATTAATACAACCAACAAAGTCCAACAATTCATTAGAATATTTTAAAACATGTCTAAAGAGCTTAATGCTTCCGTTTCAAATAGCGAATCTGACTCATCCTGATAATATTTATAACCTCTTGGTTTCAAATGACGTCAATGTATACATATAACGATAATGATATCGTATACAAGGTATACCAATGATGAGCTGATCTCAATTAAATCGCACGCCAAGGGATTAAGCAATTGCTGCATATCATATCTGACCAGTTTTGATAAATCTCATCAAAAACTGCATCCTGGCTCCCGGAAATCCTTCTCATGTTATACATAGTAATGTATCGAGAGCGGATAAATTAACCATCTAGATCGAGAGATTTGCCGATTATATGACGGATAAACGGTTGATGGCACGCGAGGATGCGTGCCCGTATCATGCGTGTCAGTAACGTGTCACCACCACCGAGTACCGAGTATCCAGCATCCCGGGTGCGATCCTCTCGAACAAGTCGAGCGGGTATATACCCGATCTTCCTGGAGCAGCGTAATCGCTAGGAGGAGAGGGGCGTACGCTGAGGGCGGCGTAAGAAAAAAATGGAAAATGCTTTCTCGCTTCGTAACGACGTCGCGGACGCGAATCATTAATCCTCGCTACGTGGTGCCGTGTACCTTGTAGCTGCTCGTGCTTATGGCTCCCTCTCTCTTCTCTTCTCTTCTCTTTCTCTTACTTATTTCCTCGAGAGAGAAAGAGAGTCCTTGTTCAACAACCTACGGAGCCGTTGCTTCGAGCAGGGTGGTTGGAAGGAAGAAACACCTACGACTTTTTTCACCTTCTATCTCCGTTGAACACTCATCCATCCTTTGCCACGGCGCCACTTCCCTGGTCTAGGCCGAACGAGGAACACCCAACAAATTTTTCTTCAACCGCGTCCTGCTGTATCTGCACCGGTACACGCGCGCGTACAAACGTTTAGAGCCTCGAGGAGGCGCAGGAGGAAGGGACTTCTACGATTTCTTCCTGCTTTCCCTTTACCCCTGCGTAGTATAGTTCGTCTACTAGCTGATCTTCTTACGAGCAACAGCTGTGAATTGACTCCTTTTAATTCTTTTTTGCTGGGTTGAATATGTGTGTAGAGTTTGTTTGTAGGCTGAGGAAACAGCGTATAGTTGTGTATCTTAGAGGAAGTGATACAGTATTCGATTGTTCGGACTTAATTGATGTTAGAGTATGGGGTATAAATGACAGTAGTTTGGGTAATTAATTTTCATTGAAGATACAGTAAAACTGTATTTCAAAATGTAGCACTGCTTTAAATAAAATATCGCGTCTATAAAAATACATTAGTTTTGACTTTTTTAAGAATTTTATAACGATTTTTTAGGTCGCCTAACGATGATTCGATTATATTTACAAATCAATGGCGGAAATGTATTATTTGTTTTTTGTTATGTAGTGTTTTATTACTATTGTTATATGTATGGTTTATGTGTTATTAAATGAGTAAGTAAATGGGTATAGTATGATAATAAGGCTGGCAAGGCTGTTAGTGATTTTTGTCAAAGCACTATGTCGTATGCGACATAAACATAGAAAGCTGAAGATAATTACATGGTGAAAGTCGAGTATGTTACATGGGTATTACAAAATTCTCTTTTATGGTGTACTTTCTAAATATATAAAGAATTTTTTATATAATAACTTCTGACATTTATATGATCTTTGAATCGTTGTCTGATCTTTATGTAAATCGACAGACTTTTTTATTCGTTTGTATAACCATATGGAGTTTTTCAGGTGAGAAATTGAATAAAACTTTATCACTCCATAATCACTTTCTCTTGTACCTTCGATCAAATTGGCAGCTAGAAAACGTCAGAAATCCACAGAATGCCTGTAAAAAATATAAAAGACAAGGACTTATAGATTTACGACAAATATATTTATAGGGAAAATATATTTTCTAGTTTAATAATAAGATTATTTCATAAAAGTTCCACTTATTTTGTAGATACAAAAAGGACGAAATTTATGATAGCTATTATAATTATCAAAAACGTAACTAATATTTAATAATAGACAATTGGCTATTTTGTCTTCCTTTTTCCAAGAAGCTCCTCAAGCATCTCCCATTTTTATTTTCAAAAAAGGAAGCTCTATTAAATTCAAAAATAATGTATCGACAGCAAACGTCAACTAAACTCAATACTCAAGAAGTCGAATAACTCGCCGCGTAAAAATGTTAAGTGTTACATCTTATTTCACTATGTTATTTATATTACTCTATTTGATTTGGTATGATAATTAAAATAATAAAAAAGAAGGTACTATTCTTTGTGCTATATTTATTACTTTATTATTTACACACTAGTGAAGTGTATTATACATAGGTTAACAGATGCTAATACACACGATACCTATTTCCTAATGAATATTTTCCAAATTACCACGAAAATAAAAATTGCTAATCTGATAAAATCCAGTTACCGATTGATACATTTTATTCATTAACGCAATAAACCTACACATACGTAGAACAAATATAGTTCACTCTACTTTTGTCCTCAAATTCTTAAATATAATCCACGACTACACGTTTCTATAGAGTCTTCCATCACAAAATCTCTTACTCCAGCGCCTCGTCGAACCCATGCGGTTAGGTTTACTTCCTCCATCGAGTAACAACTCGAACATCGAGGATGCCAGCATTCTTTTCCTTTTTCCCTTCAGCCGTACACGCAGCCGGTCGTTTCGTCGAACTTTCTCTAGCCGAGAAACGCCTAGCGACTTTTTCTCCCTTCTGTCTTCCTGGAACATGCGGTCGGTGCGTTCGACAGAAGAAATCCAGGGTGTAGCTACGCCCTCGCGATTCCCACACGCGAATTCACTGGCGCGTACAAGCGTTATCTTCTCACACTATCCAGAAGGTTAAGTTCTGCAGAAGGCGCGCCGCCATTGGTCACTGTATCGATGATTTCATCGGAACCGGAAACCGGCCGGAGGTTTTCAATAAGTCAACCTCAACCACGTTTGTTGCACCTGCAACACTCTTGGTGGCCCCGCGATGTTTTCTTTGCTACCTGCATGCCGCTTGTGACTGAGATATCGCAACATGCACAAACATTCGGATACGGTTTGTAGATTAGGCAAAGAGTGGATAGGCAGTGGATGTTGGGGATAAGTAATGCTATTTTCTTGCATCTTTAGCGATATGTGCTCATTAGAGGAAAAAAATATAAGATATATTGTAATTCAATTATTTTTAGTTCTTTAGCTCCAAAGTTTAATATACTTTCAACCAACCGCATATTATCGGAAACACGTTCTTACTGAGTTTTCGAATTCAACATGCACGTACTTTTTCCACTTTTTGGAAGTTCGCCAAAGTTATTTTTTAAAAGATTTTGGGCTTAACAAGTTGCTGTCTCCTTCGACTGTTGAAATACTTTCTTCTAGCCAAGGGACATCGATATTATAAAATTAATAAATATTGGCTTATCGTTTTTTCCTTCCTGGTGTTCGTATGCTAATGTATTAATTTCTACGAAATTCAAGATACTGAAAAGTAAATTCTACTGATTTTTATTGTTTTATAGTTTGATTTTTACACTCATACACACTCGCATACATTTGTGTCTGTAGTTTCCAAAGATAATTTCTGAAGATAACTAATAGTTTTAAAAAATCATTTTAATACGTATACTCTTCCTTATTATCTTCCATTGCATTTTATACATGTATATACTCTTTATCCTTATATCCTTTTTAATCCTGTATAACCTATCGTAAAAGTAAAGTTTGTAAATTGAACGTGAAACAAACAACGATTTATCGAACGGTAAGTAAACGGGATATTTTTCACATATAAATTAGTTTCGTGCGCGCTTGAAAAGGTTGCTAAGGACAGTATCACACAGCAAAAGTGAAAAAAATAAAATCGCAGAAAAAAAGAATTGCTATCTACAGAATGCTAATGTCTTCATGAATATGTATAAGAAACGCGTTCTTTTTTTTTCACCGTCTGATAATTGCATTCTCGCGGTGCAACATTCTATGTGCGAGGCATTCAGAGACTTAAGACGTCGCTTAAAATCGCTCGTGACGTGGTTCCAATCAGAAATCCTGTTGCAAGAAACACGTCAGATATGCTTACGAATTTACCGAGTGACAAGCTGAAATTGTAGCTGCCAGTTGCAAATCACGCTGTTTTGAAAAATGATCCGCTCCGTTTCGCCTGGCACTGTGTTTCATCGCGAGCACCGAAGATACATCAATACCAACGCATTAATCAAGTCTGAATGAGGGGAACAACTTACACCAAGAAAACTTCTGAGGACCTCTGGCTGAACGTGCAGGTTGTTCGATCAAGAGAGAAAGAGGGTCTTTAACCAAGCATCTGGACCATGAAATAGTCATTTCTTCGCTCAATTTGAACAGCTGAACTCTATTTCTAGAAGAACCTTCTTCAAACACTCCACATCCACCGGCACTTCAGTCATCTTAACGCGTTACGTACGGCTCGCGTGATATCTCGTGTTTAGCAAGCCGAACGAACGCCGTGGTCGGATCACGAGACACTTTATTTTTCCATTTCCTCGTAGATTACGTTAATCAAACTTCGTAAATGTCACGTCACAAGGTCTTTTTTATGGCTTAAATATGAACACGAGATTAAGTCAGGAATATTAGAAGTTGATAAAAGAAAGCAAACACTGTATTTTGAAAGTATAAATAGGTTTAATTTTCATCTTTTACGTTCTTACGGTACTTTAAAGTACCGTTTTTATCGAAATACTTTTGTACGTTAAATATGTTTAGGTTTCAAGGTTCAAAACTTTCCGAAGATATTTGAAAATATTTATTTCTTAGAACTTTATGTACGCACTTATGCTTCGACGATTGTAGGGAATATTTATACACGCGTTATTCGAACAGTCTTGCAGTATTTAGATCGAAGACAGTGATAAAGATCAGAAATAATACAACTGAGGATGTAGGGGGTTCAATAGATAGTCACCCAATTATAGAAAATGAGCGCAATGAGAAATTAAACATGGACGATATTCATAAAAAAAATTAGTTGACGGTGAAATTTATTTTTTTATTAACCAAAATCTTTTGCCCAAGCTTTATTCTTGAAGAGTACGAAAAAAATCGGTGCAGAGACTGAATATACAATACTATTAATAGATATTTGTGTCGCGTAATAGAGAGAGTAGAATGTCTGGAACAGGTATAAGAAAAGAATTCTGAAAGTGAAACGAATCTATAATATAAGAAACATACGGGCTCTCGTATTGAGAAATAGAACGTTCTGTCGAGTATGTCATGTCACTGTCATTTTCTCGGTTCGAAATACTTACGTATGTCTATAAACAGGATTCAGACATCAAATTGCGAAAGTGTAAAGAAGAATTCGAGTATTAAAAAACATACGTAAGTAAATTATGAAATATTAATGACACGTGTATTTAACGTTGTTGTTTGCTCTTTATATAAGTAATTTCAAATGTCGACTTGTAAAAATGAACAAATCTAAAATATAGTAAAATCGAAATAGTACATTACTTTATAATTTAAATAAACAGATTAAAAAATTGCTGATAGGTTATTAGAAACTTAATGGAAATTATAGGTTGAGTTTTGTAACTTTTGGAAAAGCTGGTTGCGATATTCGATCAACATTTTTTCAATAATCTGCATTCCTCTTTCGCTATCAAACAGAAAATCCTTTAGATCAAATTAATTTCAACAAGTACACCAAGTACATACTTCTTCTAAACTCATCAATCTCGTTCCGTGGCAACGTAAACAAAAGTAAACCACGTCAAAGCAAACGATCCTCTTTGTTTCACTGGCGTTCCACGAATTCGCGTGCATAATCGCAAGCACGCATACGCTCGCGAGGAATGACGGTACGATGATCGTTATGCGGATTCTTGGGTCGCTTCGCTTTGAACTTTCGATCGGGCCGAAAACGCGAGTCGCCTGTTATTCCTCCTCGACGTCTATCACGTGTTTAGTACGTACACGCAGGAATCGCGCGTGACAGCACGCCTTCTTCCAGCTGTAATTCGAATCTCGTTTTATTAGAATTTTAAGATGAATTGAAATGCAAAGGAGTATATATAGAAACGAAGGACACGATTCGTCATGTTGAAGTATTCTGAATTTATAATAATTCGGCAAGAACCAGGTTCGAAAATCAATCTACTGATATTTCGACATATTCATTTCTCTGATATACATGTAATAAAGCGTGGAACAGAAGTAGTCTGACTTGTCAGAAGTAGTCAAACTTATCAAATTGACTTCGTATTTGAATTCAAAAGTATGAATTTCTAAAGACGAATTTTTAAATTTAATTTTCCTGCATGAATTTTAAAATTTCGATCTCCAAACAGGCATCGTTCAATCGAAATTCTTAGGTATGAATTTTTAAATATGATTCTATAAATTTGAATTTCACGTTTGATTTTCGAAATTAAGTTATGAATACGAATTAATCTTGTACATCGTAACTACACTAGCTGTATTCAGCATAGATCGAATCTAGTCTCGCGCATTGGCATCAAAACCCCGTACTAACGGGTAGCGTGAACGAGCCATAAGTCAGGGCGTTAACAAGACGATCCCAGGCAGTGGTTTCCGCGGTTATTTGCATCGTGTCCTCCTCGTCCCTGAGGTCACGATTTTCCTTTTTTCCTTGCGTGTGCGCGCCTTTATGACGCATCGGATGCTCTTAACGAAGTGAGACCCAACCGCTTTTAATTAATAGTCCGACCAGGCGCTGATCGAACGTTTTCAAGCAACCCGCGCAGTTTATCGAACAAACGAGCTTATTCAGTGCAACAGAACCGCATGGAAATCTTTCCCATATGCCGGCTGGTCTGCTTGTTAATGCGTGTATTATATCTATTACGACGATACACCGCGTATGAGAAGCGTAATTTATAGAAACAAGAAGCCGTTGCTAGTGAGAACTCTTTGACCAACCAAGTGCTCGCATGCATTCGTGTTTTAGAAACACCAGCGAATCTTACAACACTGTAGATGCGTTGAGAGCTATTCATGCTGCATAAATCGAACGTTCAGAACATCGTTCTACACGTATCTGTTTTTCGCTGATTTTATTAAACACTTTGAGTTATGAATTCACCGTGAAATTAAATGTTATTACGTGTAATGTTATCTCAATATAAAACAATTAGAACTTCAACAACCAAATAATCAAAAATAAGGAAGTTTTAGTACTCGTAGGCTATGTGTGATACGTCTAAGACACCAAATAAGATATAATTTCCAATTGCTTAACATGAAACTTCACTATCAAGTCACCAACCATATCCAACAATAACCTCTTCCAACTATTCTTTAGATCCATCCACACTTCCGGCATACCGTCTCACAAATTAACTCCACTATCAACCATCGCCGAGCCTCTATCCTCAAAATTTCCTCACGGAAACATTACAATCTATCAACCTGTAACTCCGATCCATTCTCTACGCGAGACTCTTTTATGTCTTCAGACATCCGATAGAACTAGCCTGTCCGCTGCTCAACAGTATTAGGGAACAAACATCTCTGCGCTATTCTATATTTCGAGATCGTCATTGGCAAAATACCTCTGGCATCGGTCCCTTTGCCGTTTGATACAGGGGAACGTTAGAAAGTTAGGCTATATACGATGGTTCGCGGAACTGTGATCGTTGCGATCGGTCGAATTCTCAATTACTCGTTTCTGTGCCCTCGAGAAGCGCAGCGCTGGCTTCGTATCACGAACAGAACGGCGCCGAACTCCGACGGATATGCTAATACAACGTTGTTTAACATATGCAGCCGCTAGCAACAGGCACGTACAACAACGGCTTTATCATTAAAGGTAACACACCACCCGCGCCGTATCATTCGTAGCGCAATAATACATTCGTCCTTAGAACAGTTCGAGCTTCTCTATCCGCGGCTGCAATGCCGTGGATTCGCATAATCGCGCACATATCGCCTATTCCCATGTACCTTGCTTATGATGATCCTCTGGGATGAATTGGTTCTTTTAACATTGCTATAGAACAACCGGTAATGTATTAGGTTGTCCGAAAAGTGTCTTTCTTTCGCAAACGTATTTTCTACAACAGTGCAACTTCATAGAAACGTGGAAGCAACTCTGTGAAATGTCCTGGCCACGCTACAGAAATTTATTCTGCAAGTAAAAGCAAGAGAAGAATATTATACAAAGTTTTTTACTTATGGCTTTGTAACACGGCGTATAGAAAAAGACTTCGTGCGATATTCTTTATTTTCATTCGTCGATCGTTATGCAATTTAGCTGGAGGAAGTGCTGTTCCAGATATCAGCGCGTGTTTAATATTGAATGCGTTTTTTACGATTAGTACCTCGTTAAATAAATTGAATGAATTTTTATGTTATTTATGATCAGTATCGTGAATAGTCGTCCAAAGTAAGGGTAATTTAATTTTAACGTTGATTTATATTGTAACGTAAGCCTTCTATGTACGTATAATTCCATCATAAGTCTTGGAAGATTCATTTGTCATAGTAAAATGTACGAAGTTTAAGTTACATTGTCTACGATACTCTGCTAGGATACTGTGATTTCATTTTACTATCTTGAACTCATCTCTTCTTCAACAAATTCATATATAACCTTTAAATTTCTCGAATTATTATAGAAGTATAAGATAAATAATACGAGTAATACGTTGGGCGCAATAATAATAATTGCAACTAAATATTTATAACGTATTTATATCTGTATTTGAAAATACCATTTAACGCATCAAAAATTTACATATAGAAAAGGTCCTATAAATAAATAGACTTAACTAACCTAGCATGTAATGTATATATACTAGATAAATTACTTAATTAACCTACATATTAAAACAAGAAATCTTTACCTACTCTACCGCACCGCCAAACAGACAATCTCATTTATCAAGCATCTTTATTCGTTGTAAGTGGCATCGCATGAATTAGCAAATAGATTTCCAATGAGAAGCTAATCAAGCCGCAACGATCTACCAATATACACGGTACAGGCACGAAATAAAACGGGCACGGAATAATCAGGATTCAAAACGGGGTACCTGGACTTCCGGCACGCGTACCTATTGCCACGATCCGCGGCCCACGGCAAACATACCTGAGAAGCAATACGTCGTTGACAATACGTGACGATTATTTCTGCGTGTCCCGACAACGATTTCCTGATCACAGAACAGAATGTAAATCCCCGTGAAACGCGACCAATTAATATTAACGACGTTGCGGGCTCGCGCGATTTCACCTGCCATTAAACGATCTAATCTAGCTCGAGCTCGCGTCTAGCCTTATGGGATCGCGTCCTGTCGTCCACGTCTCCTGTTTCTACCACGTGGAACGTGTCGTGCGAGTAAATCAACCGCTTTGACCGCTAATTCCTTCGTCTTCGTTCGTGGCTGCTTCGTGACGAATACGTGCAACGATTCCGAGCCGCTTCAAGTACACTAGAAGACTTGACAGGACCTTTTGTCGGGACAGAAAAAAGTATCGTGGAGTGCATGAAAGTACTGCGTGAAGGATGAAGTGTTCCGGTGAAGGGTGGACGTTTAGTGTGAAGTGGAACGCGCTTTGTAATGGTTCTTTAAGTTTTTTGGAGCCGTCCTCGTAAAATGGAATGTTAGATACTCGAAGAGCTTTTTTGTATCGATGCTTTGTTGGTCGGTCGTTGATCTATGTATAAGAATTATTGTTCAGTAGGTGGTAGGGATGAAAATTGATTTCTGATGCGACGTAGGAGAAATGTATCAGCTTTAGGATTGCTACCTATGGTTATTGAAAATTATAATTATTTCAAGGAAATCTTGTCGAGATATAATTTTTAGTCCCTTTGGAAGTTTCTTTATAAGCTCGTGCGTAAGTTATCTGGGTTTGTTATTAAAGAAATTCGTATATATGTAATTTAGTTTAAAGTTTAAAGATTAAAGATTAAAAGTTTAAAGATTCGCTACATGTATTACGTATATATGATTTATAAATTTAAATTATTGATAAATTAAAAACGTAACTGAGGAAAATCGATAGGTTTCCTAGGTTTCAATTTGTTTAATTTCAATCAAACTGAATTAAATCTACAAACATCTTAAAAAGTTATCAAATATAAAAATCTAATTATTTATTAAATATTTACTTCGTTTCATTAACAGAACGTAGTCTACGCTAATAACAGATATGTTTAATATTTTCAAATTCCACTGACTAAGTCTCATTCCGATCCGCCTCATCGATAATTATTGACAAACTTAAACCAGGTTCCCTCGACGAAGTTCACTGATTAGTTTCACGCTGGTTTTATCGGCCAGATATTAATTACGTGACAGAATTAATAGCCGCGTGGCTTGAAAGTTATAATCCAGAAATCTCATCCCTAAATGGACGACGGATACCTGATGGGAGCTTAAAAGTTTCCCGTATGCTCGAGCCAACCGCAGAACTTTCCTCATATCCGAGTCGCTGGTGATAAAGAATTTACTCGTCCACAGATCTTCTTAATTGTTGCGTGAAGAATCTTTGCATTAAAAGACCTATACATCTCTGTATACTTTGAGCATAATGTTTCACGACGAGAGTACGGTCCCTGCGCAAGGGACAGCATAAACGTCGCCATGGTGTTTTGTGGAAATGATTTGTGGATCTTAAGCTGCACGAGCTTTTCTGAGAAACGATGTTTGGAAGAACAATATTGGAATGAGATGAATATTTAGGAGGATTGCGTGTATTTGTACCTCTTCAACTTTGGTTTCTGTGTAAATTGTCGGTTTTGTAAATAATTTCAATGAAATATTTCCATAATTATATATATTTTCGCTACGATTATGTATACGTAAACTATACTACGTTAAATGCAATAATACATTCTACTGTATTATGCCAATGCTGTGGACTGTAAATTTAAATGTAAACAATTCTTAGATTTAGATTTCTTTTGCATAATAACAATTTTTAGGTAGCTATATTTCAGATTTAAAATTTACAAAGTTGCGAAAGGGATAAAAATTTAAATTTAAGAAGAATAAAGACATGCTACTACTACAATGATCATCATTTCTAACTTGAATAATAATTGTTTAAAACATAAGTTAATTGATCACTATTGTAACACGCATGCAAATTACGTTATAAAAATATAAATATAACGAACTTAATATAATAATCTTCGTAATGTATATAATTCCGAAATATATAACTACTGATATTTCCAGTAACACATAAACGGATCATATAAATTATCATTTACAGCGATCGTGTACGAACTACAGAATTTAATTAACTACACGGAACCAACGTCCTCGTTAATAACTTCAGATCAACTTTGCTCGAAATCATCCAGTTTTATAACAGACATCCTTATCGTTGACTTTTCAAGAACGTTCACCATGTGATGACATAATTACACAGAAAACTAATATTATATATCGTTCAAAGAAGAAAAGAGAATACACATAAACATGAAGCGGAACGATTAAAAAACCACGTATGTAGAAACACATTCATCGAAACTCTGAAGAAGAAATGAGAACGTGTTTTAATCATTTGAATATTATTATTCATCTCGTTTCGGCTATAACTCACCGCCAACGTGCACCAGTTACAACTATGTTAATTAGAACTGGCTGCAGAAGGTGATGTCTTCGGGCTCATTTACAGGATTTGCGAGTTCTGTTCTTAGATTACACCGGATCCTTAATCATCAACAACCTACACGAAAAATAATGATATTGCCTGCATATGGAGAACGCGGTAGCCACAGGCACGACGTGTGTTTATGAAACTGATTTAATCCGATTCAAGTCGGCCAGATGAAGCCAGCTTGTCGTTTTATACAGTCGACAAGTATTTCCTTGCGACAGAGTCGATTGCATAAATCACTGGTAATGAAGAGAATAGAATATTTTGTAAATAAGCAAGCTTGTTAACTAGTCGTTTTAGGCAATGAATAAAATATGAAAATGAATATGTTGTTGGTAATTAGGTTGCTGATATTTATGCAAATTCACATTTTTTTATTCTTGTGAACGTAAATAGAGATAGGGTACTTAAACAGAGATTTATTTCATCAATTTGATATCAACGTTATAGCAAGTGTCATGGTTTCGATGTTTAAAAGCAATCGAAGTAATGTAGATAATACTTGAAAGTAATAAATATATTTCAAAGATAGATTTTATTCGAAGATTTATTTCCTTTTCGAGTAATATACTCATAATATCGAAATACACTTAGAAATGAAGTTTCATGAAAACAATGTACGTTACTTTATATTATTTCGTGTAAGTAGGTTGTTCAAAGAAAACTAGAGTTAGAAGCAGATAAACTTTTGAAAGGCAATGTAACAAGATTATGCAAATATTCATGAAATTCATATCACGTGGAAACAATTAAAGCAGTAATTTACTACATAGAGATTTGTCTCGTCTTTTAAATCTAAATGACAATAAACTCTCTATTTTGGTATTAATTTATTTCAAATTAATTATAAATTCATAAATTTCCACAGTCTCCGAATAATCCTCTGTAGCAACCAAAATTATCCTCAAGCTTCCTAAGGTTGTTCAACAGATTTTTCAATACTATCGTACAATTATCATATTTTTATTGTATTTAAAGAAAGAGAAAAGACGAACTTCCACTTTCTTTATAACTACGTCTTCAACAACGTATGGAAGAACTCAATTAACGATGAAAAGTAGCGAGGAAATAAAAAATAAAGTAAATAAAAAAGACATTAGCAAACCGTAGGGTCGATTTAACCAGGAAGATGCAAAAGAAAAAATAATAAACTGAAAAAAGGAAAAGAGAAATGTCGAGATTAATCGTTGGGAAAGTTACAAGTTTCTGAGAAAGGAGCCGAAAAGCGCACGGACAATTAAAGAGATAGCGTCGAGAAAAAGGACGCGATGCTAACGAGCGAATTAACCCTTTGCATATTGAACTTTCCTTTCCAAGGCAATCGTGTTTTCCTGGTGAAAGGAAAACCGTTTTATTTAAATGTCATTGTGCGACTGTGGTTTTAATGAGCTCCGAATGCCAGGGATGCCACGGATAATAGACGTTTTATCGATTTTATAACACAAAGACAAATACCGATACTCGTGATTGCGATCGATATTAAGCTCAAGTTCAATACGTGATTAGGTAATACACAAATGAACTAGTTTATTGCTCTTTCGTAAACATTACGATGCTCGTTTCTATGCGTTTTATGCAATTCAGTCTGGAAGTTGTTGAATTAAGTTAACGATTAATAGTACGTAATACATTTTAATGTGCCTGTTTTTATATAACTAATTAAATATGAACGATTAAAAACCAGGATAGAATTTCATTGACACAAAATCTCTAATAACACGACGACTAAGAAATCCAATTTTTTGAGAAGTAAATAAGCTTGTATCATGTTGTATATTATATAAAATCTTTTGTACAACGCGTATAATATGTTTGGAATAATTTTTCACAAGTTCTTGGATGCTTTCACGAGCCTGTCATTGAGATTCTCAGCTATAACTAACCTAGAATTTAGAATAAAATTCTGCCCGTTTAGAACAAGTAATATGAAAGAATGTGCTACTTGTATTATTCCTACATCCGTAACAAACACCACAGCTAAACTCTGCTAAATAGAAAATGAGTTCTTGTTATATCGCACATCCATATACGTACGTTGTAAACTCTGCCGTGCCAAATAAAACTATTACCATTTTTTCTGATAAGCATGATTTATTCGATCCACGGTTTCACCCGTGTATACTCATCTACCGACAGCCAGAGTACGCGCGCGATGAATCAAACGTCAAACAGGATTCATAGTAAACGAACTTACGTTACGCAGTTCGTGTGACCCGCGTGGATTTTACGAGCACGCGGCCACCGACGGATTTCATTATTGCGGCTAAATAGCGATAGAATATTTTCAATGGTGGATCTCTATCGGTGGCGTGATCTTCGAACTAGCATCCTGCCGTCTCTTTAATCGGCCGATTGACAAATCATCGGTCGAACAGCCGCGACGCCGAGGATTTAACGGTCAACGAAAGGCTGAGCTACAGCTGTCTTCGAGACGTCCCGAACTCGATGGAATTCGAAATGCTCGCTCGAAAAACTTGCCAATGGGAACATCGTAAACTTGATCGTGGATACTCATCGGCGTAAACGAACGCGCGCTACTGTTCACGCAGTGAACCATTGCTGAGGAGTATGATTATTATTCGAGGATAATTCGCATAGACGGTCGAATCGTTCGTTGAGAAATTCTCTCGATTTGTGCAGATAATCGTTTCCGCGCGATTCATCGTAATAAGTAAACTGGAGATATCTACGCGAATTTATATTTCAAGGAACACGTGTAAAGAAATGAAATTTAAATGAAATGTCTCACCCTCTAAATATTCTAACGACTTTCAATATTTTGGATACTTTGGATGTTTTTAAATAATTATTGCATTCCGTAGACTTTTGATTTGTCCACCTCGATCCATTGCTATTAGTAAATTGCACAAATTTATGCAAATTCATGTTTTAAGAAATGGAAGCTAAATGGAACGTTTCATCCTCTAGATGCTTTGATGATTTTGAATATTTTCGGTATATTAGATAGTTTCCATATTTTCGTATATCGTATACGTTCTGCAAATTTTTACACTTCTACGTTTCCCATAAACGTAGGAACATCTATAGTCTAACTGTAAGTTTTAAGAAAAGATAAAATACCAGGTGGGATCGATGCCGTAATTGTTCAGATGGTAGAAGCATTGGCCTGGTCTATTGGCAATGGATAACTTTGTTCGGTGCCGAGCAGTTTGTTAGAGCAAGTGGTTGGAGTTAATGAGTCGCGTGAATTAGTAAAGTGTATTAATGACATATTCTGGTGTTTGAAAATTTTGGTGGAACTTTGTTGTTGGAATATCTACTATATAACAATATAGGCGAATGTAGAAGGATCCATAGCCCATTACAAGTTCAAACGATTCTAGCAAATAATTCGAGTTTAAAATAAATATGTGAAATAATTTTGTATATCACACAGCAATAATTTATAATGAAATTCGTGTGTCTAGGACACTTCTTATTATTCCAATTGTAACTTTTAATTTGTTTAATCCAACTTCTAGATTCCACGAATAAAAAATTTTCCAATTACATTAAATAATAAGAACTTGTTGGGTTAAAGAATATTCAAACTTGAGATATCCGAATGTTTCAAATTATAAACTAATATGTTTCAAGTTGCATTTACGTTTGAATTTTATAAAATCTTTCAAGATCTCGCGGTCAATCAATTTCACACGGTCTGTCGCATCAAGCTACTCTAAGCTAACAGATTGTAAAACTGAGTAGTTATAGAGATACAGATATTTGCTCGTTTGACATTAAGATCTGTTCATATTGGAAAAGAATCGATAATCTTGAGTGATTTTATATGTTTTTTGCTATCGAGGAATTGGCTGGGAAACTGGAGAACGTAACAGTTGTATAAAGTGGCTGGGATTAATGGTTTACGCGAAGTAGCGGAATATACTCGCGAACTGGCTGCTGGGAACTTTGATTAGAGCATGCATTAGTGAGAAATAAAGCAACTTAAAGAGGAACTAGCGGCGTTCATGTCGGTATAATCCTGGTTTTACTTAGAGACCGGGGAAACACAGAAACTTATATGCTAAGTGAAATTTTAGTATCCACTTTCTCACGGCGTCTGTTCATATGGAAATGAAACGAATAGAAGTTGAGATAATCGAGTGAAACATAAAACAATCACAATTTTGACAATGTTTCTGGGACTTTTAAGTGACACACTTCTCATAACTTAAAAATGGTTTGTCGCACAACATACTGATTACATACATAGAGATAATCGATATTTATAGAATTTGATGCTGATGCTATCGATGTATAATAATATACACTGTCGTCCATAAATTGTTAGTACGCTTAAGAGAAACATAGGTAGATGCAGTAATTATAAAATGAAATTGATATTTATTAACAGCGTGTAACATAAGAAAAACTAAATTATACTATATTTTCTTGATTTTACCACAAATCGATTTTATTGATGCTTATGCTTAAAACTAGCAAATGTTCGGTGAAATGTAGGCGAAAGTATATCCAACTATGTTGTGTAATTGAAATAATATAATGGCAATAAGGCAGATATCATATAATCACGTTTTTATTTCAATAAAAGTCAGTATTCATTTTACCAATAATAATTTTATATAACGAAATTTAATAAATTTTATCAAAAATAAAATAGATACACATCATCGTATTTCTAGTTCAATAAAGGTCTGTAATAAATTTAGCAAGAGCATTTGCCTATTATACATAGACGACTATAATTAAAAGTATATAAAAAACGTAATTAATTTCTATTTCGATAAAAGCCAACATTAATTTGACCAAAAGCACCAGTTTTAATAATCGAAATGTGAAACCCGTTACTTTGATAGATTGGATAGCCTCAGCGTTATAAAATTAGGAAGTTCACTGTTAAATTCCACGATTTGAAAGTTTCCAAGCTGAAGCAACAATTAATCTGAAAGGTTACAAATAACACCACAATTTCAGGATCGGCGGTAACGATTTAAAAGTTGGTTCTAACAAATCGCAACTACACGGGAATCTTCGATGCTGGATTCCGTGATCTCCAAGTCGTCAATATCGAGCTCCATGACTCGTGGCTCGTTATCGAGTTCTAGTCACTTGAAAGTCGTCAATTATCGAACACCAATTACACAAGCGTTGTCAGTACTGGATCCCATGATTTCAGTACTCCAGGTCGTCGATATTGTATCCCAATTACTCGAAGCTCGCCGATAGTTACAGGTATCGTAGATATATATCGGCAGGCACCATAAATTGAAGACTATGATAATCGAGTAGATTTATCTCAACGTCTAAAGTCTGTTTCTTTCGTTAGATCCATCTTTTAATTAAACCCAATGAACAATTTTCCGTTCTCTATAATTTTCTGTAATTTGAAAATAATTTGTACGCGTTCTATCCGTTTTCAACACATTAATATCTATAACTTTTCATTCATTAAATTCAACCAACGGAATAGTATGAATGATCGAGAAAAATGAAATTGAAGCGTTCGAGTTGAAGGAGATACAGACTGTAGTACGTACTATAAATTTATAGAACTAGTTTTAGGAAAAATATCTTTTTAAAGAAAGTCCATATAAAATTGCAGTTACCTTAAACGATAATTAAATTCAAATTTTAACTGCAACGTTAGTTTCATTAAATTTCTTGCTATGTCTTATTTCGAATAAACCACTCGTTCCTTAGCTTCTGTCAATGTGATATTTTGAGCCAATTTGGAATATTATATTTACTAAATATATTAAGTAAATAACATTGAGAAATACATGATAAAAGGCTATGAAAAGGCAATAAACAATTTTTAATTAATCTAATCTTTCATCAATATGCTGGCGTTTTAGCCTTTCTTTACATTCGTCGCACTTTGTCGTCATTGATTGACGAATGGGCAATGTACCTAAGATTTATTCGAATCTTCGAAAGGATCGAGTGACACGAATTTCTTTTCCACTAGATATTTGTTAGCTTTTGTTAAGCTACCGCGTGAACCTGATTGTAATACTACCTTAATACCGTTAGTCATGTGAAATTACCTTTAGCTCGCACCTTAGCTTCTTGGCGCGGTAGAAATGAATCGTAGAGCAACGTGGCCGATGCAACGAACAAAGGAATTTCATCACAGATTTATTGATTAAGTGTCAAGATTGTTATCGGCGATAACTACAATCACCTTGCAATTTGCTTATTTGCTTTTGTTGCCGTAGGAAAGAACGTTGTCAAGGTATAAATCGCTCGATTTTCTCTACGCTAAAGCTCCAATCAAATCAAATTTTATTGGTATTAGTCGATAACAATTTTTCTTATTGGGCAATAAATAAATTGCATTTTGTTATGTGAAATTCGAGGGCATAGACGGACAAAACAAAGATAGGGAAGATAAAAGTTGTAACGCTGAGCTCGGTGACCAGGCGTATTTCGTAACGCGAAAGTTGCAACAGTTTAAAAGTTTTCTTCGCTTGTAATTAAATTGTTAAAATATAGTTATTTGCTTAAAGCTTATTTCGTTAAAGTTCCTGTTCAATTTTAAACAATCCGTCACTTTCAAGCTATTAAATTATGGATTTATAAACGCGAGCGTGGTGCTTTGGCACTCCACGAGCGATAACGTAGCTTAAAATACCTAAGTTCCTGAACGCACAAGTAACGCTTTCAATGTTAAGAAATTTTAATTTACGATTTTGTTAATTAAAACATACGTAATGCTATATTATCAACGATTTAAGTAACAATTTTGGAATTTAAATATCTGTACGTTTGGTATATCAATACAATTTTTTAAATAGTTCGAACGGTGATAGGTAGAAATCTCAGCAGAAAATAATTAACGGTAAATTAGCTACACTCAACAGAAAGAGATCTACCGTCTGTAGCCAATCGAATCAGGATTCTTGCTGTATCATCTTATTCTGGATATTTGTAGAGCGTTTCACGTTGATTATTGGAATTCATCGGTCCTCGTTGTTTCCGGTGTTTCGAGTAAACAACACTGGATTCTTTCAGCTATTGCCCTTTCGCGTACGTTACCGTGTAACGTGGCGAAGAATTTTCAATTAGCGAGCGATAACGAAGAGTGTCTTCAGTGTCTCTCATACGCTGCCAATTAGCAGGCAGAGAACGCGCACCGGTTCGAAGGACAAATTGCCTTCAATGACCCGATATATTCCATCTCGTGTATAATGGTATAAGTCGAAGAAACGTCAGCCATTTACGGTTCAATTAAAATACCATAGGTTTTTATTTGCCATAGAAAAATCGTATCTCGTTGATATGAGAATATGAACGTATATATGTACCACGTATGTACGATATGTCGAGTATAGCGCGGTATGAACGAAGGAGAGAAACAACACGGGTGATTTTGCATAGCGAAAGAGTCTGGCGTTCCCACGATGTGGAAACAATTAAACGAACCTGTCCAATAAAAGTGCAAATTGCAATTTCTATGTGGTTTTCAACTTCCTTTTGGCAGAATTGAATTACTGCCACACTAGAGAATATTTTTGTCGGTGTACTTATTAACTCTGGAACACTAGAACCGTAGCAGGGATAACTATAGTCCGAAAATCGTATCGAAGAAATCAAAATGAAAATTATTACGAAGAAAAGAACAAGGAGTTCTGCATATATTTTACAAAAGATCATTCGAGTTCCACGAAAATGTACTGATCTAAATCTATAAAATTTACTATGAAAAATTGCGAATTGATCAATTTCATCATTCTGATAGTTTTAATGTTAAATTTAAGACATCGTTGATACAGAGTGAAATTAAAATAAACCGATTGTTTCGATAACGATAAACACATAAATTATCTCAAAGAAATATACGCATTTGCTTCTTTCATCATTTTTATATTTTGTTATGATCATTTCATTCCTGCTGTACTTGAATAGCTGATTATTTTTGTAGTAGAATGAGTAGTAACATTCACGCTAGTTAATTAACAAAAATGGATATTTAAATCTGTTTATTTATATATATACATTCAAAATAGTATTACATCCAAACGAATCTCCACACAAACGTAGCTTCAGATATAAAATCTTTAAAAAGATCTACCATCTTTGCACGGACAAGATTTTCGAGCAAGCACCATCATCAAAAGTTTCATCATCGTGGTCGCAATATCACCGGATGCGTTCCCATCCAGGCGTGAAAGATTGAAAGGTTGGTTTCTTTTGGCACGCGAGCGGCACGAGCGTCCTGACGAAAATTAGATTTTCGCGGACCATCCGCGTGGCTAGCAGAGTGACTAACGTCTAGCAGACACCTTAATCAAGATACCATCCGGTCGGTGCCGCGTTCCCCTGTTCGAGAACTCCATTAACATATTTCACTCTTTAATTCACTGGCCACGGTGGCACACCACGCGTTTCACGGAGTATTAGCGGCAAGACGAGCTGGTAGTTTGTTAAAGATACCGCATCACTTCGATCAATCGTACTAAAGTGCTGATTTATTTGCGAAAATTCGCGATCGTGAAATTCGTAGCGAAATTTAAGGATTATTTAAGGATGATATATCTTTATAGAATGAATATTTTATTGATAGCATATGTATCGTGTCTTTAAATCATTTTTTGCCATTTTACCTTTATGACTATTGGGGTAGCTTTGCGGTGAACTATGTTATCAGGGTATTTTGAAAAATGATAATCTACAATTTGAATAAGATAATTCATCTCTACGTTGCATGCTAAATATATGCATTACCGATCAAACGTATCAGGACACTTATTCATTTTTGATGAGATGTATTTTAATCAGAAAATTATCGACAAATATGCAGTACAGAATGTTTAACGGACAATAAGAGAACTGGCTTTGGTTTTTTGATTTTTAGAAGCATTTATTTCCCTATGTGATTCATTAATTCTCTTTATCTACAAATTCTTCAATTTCTAAATTAAAAGTTGGATTAAAGAGATTCTTCTGAACAATTAAAAATGTTTGCAGAGTTAATGCCACGTCCAATCGTGTTTAAATATTAAATAATAATAATAGTAACAAATAGTAAAAAAGAAAGGTAGAAAGTGCTTCTTCTAATTATTAACTCGCCATTAATTCGAACGTTTTTATAAAAATTCGCATATTCCTGTTACAAGTTGATCAACGTGTCTAGATTCCTATGAGCAGCAGCGTAGTTGTTTTAATTTCAAATTAGAACAAGATCTTATTATCTTTCGTTTATCGCGTGACACTACCATGGAATTTCCAATGAAATTGGAAAATTCGATCATGCTGAATCGCGATCGATCATAGCGATCAAGACGAGCTACGGTTGATAGAGAGATCGGTCAATAACGGTATGAATAATATTTCATGAGAACGGTAAATTGTGATTTATCGTGGAGGATAAATACAATTTTTTAATTGTCCATGCAACCTGTAAATCATTAATTATTATTACTTATCGCAGGCTGATTAGATTTATGGGGCCTCGTCTGGATGTAAATTTGTAATACATTTTCCACGGTCACGGACGATTAGATTTCCTCGTGCGAAGTGTAACAACAAGTGCCGGAGCGTATCTGTAGCAGATACCTGCAGGCTGTACTTCAACTTCCCGAGAAACATGTAATTTTGAAACGATCTTCGCTCGATCTTCCTGTTAAGAAGGACAATTTAAAAAAAGAGAACAAGACATAAGTGTAAAATAAAATGTACAAGTAGAAACAGTAGTAGGTATGTTAGTCAGCACGTAATTAATGTAGATTAAATGTAGGTTTGTAGCGTTATTGTTTGTACCAATGAAGAGAACGAGGCGAAGTGAGGAAAATGTGAATGAAGTGACATGAAGAAATATACATCAGCATATACCTAGGTTGGTAATGAAGATTGGCGACGAAATGAATGTAGACACACACGTTCAAGAGTAAACGGGCAATATATACCTCATTCGTGTATTATGACAGATAATTGGTAAAAAAGTTTTAAATAATCTAAAGTATTTGTTTACATTTAACTGAAGATGCAAAAGAAATGGTACTTTACTGACACAAAATTGAGAGTACACATTGATATACAGGGTGGTTGGTAACTGGTAGTACAAGCGGAAAGGGGATGATTCTACGCGAAAAAAGAAGTTGAAAACATAGAATAAAAATTTTTCGTTTGAGGATTTGTTTTCGAGAAAATCGACTTTGAATTTTCGCTCGGTGCGCGTGCACTTTATCGCGTCTCGTTATAACGGATCTCACTGTAGATCGTTGTCTCGATTGACGTTATGTTGATAAACATTTCCAATGTGATCGAAGTGTTTTCCTGCCTATTAACTTACTATCCGACTTTTATCGCTATCCACTATCAGTACCAATTAGTCGACCATCGTGTCTACATACAGCAAAAAATTCGAAAATTCAAAGTCGATTTTCTCGAAAACAAATCTTTAAACGACAAATTTTTATTCTATATTTTCGACTTCTTTTTTCGCGTAGAATCACCCCCTTTCCGCTTGTACCACCAGTTACCAAACACCCTGTATATACTATATGAATGAATAAATATTAATATTTTGTCGAATAGTCTTTCGCTTTAATGATAGACTGTAACGTGGCTTGGACTCGATCAGTTGTTGAATAAAGAAAAACGAAATTTTGTATGATTCTGCAGAAAATGGCTAGTAAGAGAAAAGACTGAAACCTTTCAACGCAAATATTAATTGTATAATTGCATTTTGTAGGAAAATCTGTTTGCAGAGTGGACAGAATTGTTGACAGAACTCATCCCACCGTGCAAAAAATTATAAATAAGTATAGGTAAAAAGGAATATTTCGTAATACACTTGGACGTGGGAGAAAAATATTATTATTCGACATCGATGATAGATTTATTTGCAGACAAATCAAATCAAATTCAGGAACTAATATAAAAAAATGTTTAAGTATCAAAGAATTAAGAAGAATCAAGAAGAATTAAAAAATATATACCTGAAAAAAAACAGTTCGAAGAATCTTACGTAAAGAAGGGTACCATGGTAGAGCGATGAAATTTTCAAAATTTAAAAGCTATTAATTAAATTTTAGAAGAAGTTTTACATATACTTAAAACGTTATCTGTAATAAATTATTTGATCAAAATTCTATACTACCACAGATCTACCACTATCAAATCAACATGAAATACATTTACAATTCTTAAAAAGAAATAAAGATAAAAATTATAATAACATACTCGATAAAAACGATCCCATAATTTAAGAGCGCCATTACCATCGAATCATCTAAGTGGAATTTTTTCGCTATTGACGAATTAACGCGACCAACACACGGAAGTGGCATTCACCCGGTCGAGGTCTGCATTAAAGCGAAGAGAAAAACGTACAGGGCGAAAAATAAATCGCGAAACGTTTCCTTGACGTGGTTTGCAATTCAATTAGCATTCGAACATTTTGCTCGAGACCGAAATGGCCGATAAAGCCTCGTTGGTACGTCCGTGGCACTCGACAAATCTCGCGCCGCTCAAAGCGGGCCGCGTGCCCTGTTAAGATCTGATTTACAAACCAAAATTTAGTGCGTCCTAAATTAAAGCGGTAAAACGATATTCATCGCGTCATCATTTCCATCAATGTCCGGTAGTCTCCTGAGCCGGTGAATGGCTTTACTAAATCTTCGTGACAGTGAGTTACAAACGGTCCAAGAAAGACCGCCGTACTCAAGACATTCCTCCGACACGTATCGAGTCCCCGATGGAATCAGAAGTATCTTGTATACATCGATAGAATTTTATTTTATACCGATGGAAGCTTTTTTTAACTTGCTGAAACGTGACTCGAAAACCTCCGATTAATCGGGCGAGTTTATAAAATGAGCGGGTACAAAATATATTGTAACGTTATTCTATAAAGTTTTTATTACGAATCAAGACGGACAGAATTTTAATTAATATTATTTCTGCTTCTTATAAGGAACTACGAATACTTTGATTAATCGAGTGGGTTTATAAAATGACTAGAAAATAAACTGTAGTATCATAAGTTTTATGAAGTTATTTTTTATTAATTAAAATTAATAGAATTCTTCAGACTTATGATCATTTTTATTCAATATTATTCAAGTTTTTACTTTTATAAGATATTTCCAAGTTCTTGATTAATCGAATAGTTCATAAAATGCATATGAAAAGATCGCGGATAGTGTCATTTTTCGAAGTTGGTGGAAAAAAATACTAAATAAGAAATTTTAACCAAGAAGGACGTAATTTGTGTAGCAACTTAAATTACACGACCAGTAATCATTAAAGCGAGAGTCTTATGTATTTGTAACGAATTTAAAAATATTTATGAAACGGCACAGAATGCGAACAATATGTGAAACTATATAAGGTATTCAAAATTTATAGTATCGCTTTGTTTAGTAGTAAAAATAAATTGCTGCTCAAGTTCTACAGTAAAACTCCATTTATCCGACAGGATCGGAGGACAAGACGCGTTGGCTAACTGGATCAGTCGGATAATAGGAATCCACTAGTTCTCTCTTCCTTCGTTGTTTATCGTCCGTGCGATCGGAGTTGATTTTCATGTAACTGGATTTTGCCAAGCTAAAATTTGTAAATGCGAAAACCTATATTCGTACAAGCCATACGTCTCGTGGCATGGAGTCTGGAGTAGAAGAGATTTAACAAACTAAAATTCGGTGCACGGAAGCTCTGTACGAAGGCAGAACTATATTCAGCTTTTCAAAAAGTATTTTAAGCTTCTTCTCAGAACTCATTTTATTCAACGTTAAACAAAAATTAAAAACGCGAGGAACAGTGACAATTATGCCAACGAAAAACGATTCCATGAACGTACACGTGGTCGAAGAACGAAGAAGCTGGGATACGCCTTGTGTCGTCTTACGTTATTTCAGACATTTCTAACAGTTGGAAGAAAGAAGGCTATACGGAATGATCGGTTTTTCACGTCTCGTGACACATGGCATAGTTATAGACACACTTTCAGCTGCAAAGTCAATGGTGATAGAAGTTCGACTTACAGAGGTCTGGCTATTCTAAATTCGAGTTACAGAGGTAAAATAATGCATCCGGACATATGGCAAATAATTCGAGTTGAAGCGAGTTTCATTTCAGTTTCAGAGGTTTTCGCAGCGGAGCAGAAGGGAATGAGCAAAATTGTAGTCATATAGAGGTTGGAGTTATCGAGGCTTCACTGTATTTGCATAAATATCGGCAATTTAAATCTAGTAACCAACGATATACATATGTGGCATATTCTACCTACACTATAGTTACCAAGCATCGTATTTTCTTTGCGCTTCATCGGTGACACATACGCGCAATTCCACGATGGCAGAGATATTAAGCCGAGCAGAGGGAAAAAGAGAGCAAAGGGAAGCAACGTTGACTCGGTGACTCGTCGCCAACCGCTAATTGAGGGGAAATTACGAGCCAGCTTATTATGAAGAAACTATTCGGTGCGCATCGACGCGAGCAATTTCGCGCGTTCCGTCAAGAGGCGGAATTATTCAGGCCGCAGGATGTTCGTCGTGCTTATCGTTTCGGTCGTTCGCCAGAGATACACACCCGACCGTTGAATAACCTAGACGGGAAATTGATGATATCTTGAAACTGTGCGGGGTCCACTCCCGTTCTTGATGTGCGGATAATCTCGTCCGCGGCTGTTGACCCTTATCTCCAATGAAAACTGCGCGTCGTCAAAACGTTGGATCTTATTCTTGATTGCGAGATTCAACACGATACCTGACGATCCACTTATTACCTATTCTGGTAAATAAGTACTCACTTACTACTGTGTCTGCTTATTTTTACGTTGCATTATTAATGCCTTGCGCAACTGATGCAATGGTATTCGCATGATATTATGTACGAGTTGTAGGAAAGATCTTTAGGAACACGTTGATTCATATTATAGCGGACGTTATTTTAATATGATGCAAATAGTGGTGATATGACGTGGACATATTTTCGAGGTTGATTTTTTACTTTTATTCTATTGTATTTTTTATCTATTTTAAGAATGAAATTAAAAGAAAGTGGTGGTTAAAAATAGTTGTTAGAAGGTCGTTGGGTGTAAGCTAGAAGGAATTATACTTGAAAGTATGGAATTGTAAGAGTATATGTCATCTTGATAAAATTCTTCGTAAATTTCGTGATGTTAAAAATTAGGAGGAGCAGTTGTTACGTCAAGAGAGGTCTCTCTGTGCCTTACGCTCTGATTTATCCAGTGAAGACACTATACAGAACATCTTACGATTCTATAGCGAGTCTATGCAGGATCAAGGAACTTCCATGTGGATGATTTTAGAATTTAAATCGAAAACAACCTATTCTTAGAGATGAGGACATCTAAGACTAGACTAGACGACATCAATGTTGTGAAACTATTTACAACGACCTATTCCAGGGTTGTAAAACCTAAATTTGGACGACCACGGAGTTAGGTTGGGTGGTGAACCTAATCCTGGACGACCCACGGATCGAAAGTTTAGCCTGGTATAATCTAGGATTTCTAGTTATCGTAATAACAAACGACTAGAGAAGTAACAGTTCAAACATCATTTTCTACCATTATTGTGTGAGAATACAAAATTAGTAAACGATTATCCATTATTCTTCCTTCCTTTTGTAACAATAGAATAGTAGAATACCTTCGTAGAATATTACTCAATCTTTATCAGTGTATTTTTAATTACTTTTAAAATACTTACAATAATAGAATATCCCTAATTACGTCAATATTTCCATCCTTCTCTTTGCTACGATAAATTAGAATTTTTAAGTACACAATAACTTCAAAGACGCCCTAACGACAAAAATGCCACAATCCTACGAAAACTTTACCTCGAATAATTAGTTTTTGGAAATAGTAATAAATCAATCAATTTAATTAACCGTTCAAAGAAATATATACGTACATAGTGAATTCACACTAATTCAATTAGCCTTAATCCAAAGAATCAAATAAAGATTCTTCCCGCATGATGACTCAAAAAACACCGACGTATATTAAAATAAAATATACTCACGAAATATAAGAATAAAATATAGCTACAGTTTCTTTTCAGAAAAACACGGACATCATTTGCGTCAGTCAGCAGTTGAAATTTTACTGGCGCGAATTGCGCGAGCATTAGTACGCACGCATTAATTTCCAGACGATCGTGGTCTCGCGATTCGTCCCGTCCCGTGATTATTTGTACACGTCCAATCGTCCACGTGATCTGGATTTTTGAAATGGTCGTTTTGGCCAGCAGGCTGGTTGGCTGCCAAGTAGCCGCTGTTGGGACGGGTTCAACAGCCACCGCGCCGCCTGGACCCGTCTGATTTGGCCTCATTTACGACGAGGTACAAAAATTCCTGTAAATTGGCCGTAATTTAGCGTACAATGGGACGAGTTGTGCCAACGGTTCAACGCTTGGCCCTTCCACTCGCTGTTCGCGTTGCGTCGAGAAATTTTAGGCCCCGCGTTACAGTACACACGATCGCATTTTTCACGGGTTCCTTCCATTTCATCCAGATTACGATTCACATGCGAAATCATCAATTTAATTCTTCCTCGACCGGTGCCGATGTAACTCCGTTTTTTTGGCTGTCGATTTTTATCGTGGTATAAATTGCGCATTCTGAAGGAATCGATAATAACCGATTGGGGATCGAAGGAGAAGATATATTCGATATACAATGGCTACAGGAAGTATTTGTACAACACTGTACTTATTACGGCATTTATATCGTAACTCAGTCCCTACTGCTATTTTTCTTCTTCTTTTTTACGTAATTTTTGTATTATGTATTAAAGAATTTTCTCTTATAAATAAATAAATAAATTTCATTCATTCGTTGCATAAATTTCTATGTTCTAATATTAATTTTGACCACGTTGACTGGAATAAATATCATAAATAAATTAAAGTGGAAAAATAAATCCCTTTGCAACGATCCATATATATATAACACTTGCCTATGCTTACGTCGATTTCAATTTTGATCAAAAGGTTCAGAATTTGCACACATAAATATTTAATTACAATGAACTGCATCTTAATTTTTCCATTCAAATGTCGATATTTGCAACTTTATTATTCCCAATGTTAGATTGGCATAATTCACACTATAACAGAAGGATGATACCACTAGATTAGGATTCTTCTAAACATCGTCTACAAATGTCTTTACGTACAACCAGTGCAATTATTATTATCAGTATTTTATATTCATATCCAATAAATCATATAGCGAACATTATCTTACATCCTCTATATGCAAAGCAAGCAGAAGGACGAGATAAAATTGTAATTTCCTGGAGAAAGATAAAGGGCGGGACAAGGAATAGCGGTACATAATTAATAGCGACACGATTTTACCGAGTTACGAATGAACGTTCGTGGATTCGTGGATAATGGTAATCAGCGATGATCGAGTGGAAATTCACAGTTCGCGTGAGAAACGAAAAACAAACGGTCGTTGTTACGGTGGAAGCGTCGTGATTACTATTAATTAAGAAATTAGTAAGTAATGTAAGAAACAGGCCGGGAACACGAAAAGATATTCCCGACAGACAACTTAGGATTTAGTGCCGCCTGAGCAGCGTACACAAGGCAAATTAAGCGCGTGCATTTGTCCGTGTCTTTCTTCTATTTCCGCTGCATTGCGTCGCTTTTTTCATTAACCTAAATAATTTTCTAGTGCATATTTTGCAATCATTTGATATATGTACGTTAAATATAGGGTGAAATCTTTAATTATGTATAATGCATTATATAAATTCTAGTTAGGTGATATTTTGTACTGAATTTTCCTCTAGAAATATGTACTCGTGTGTTTGATTAATGCACGTTCATTAACCTAAATACTTTTCTAGACAAATCCTTCGCCATTTTTAAATATATGTGTAATTTTACTGCAGCCATGCATTCATTAATCTAAATGTCTTGAAACTTTTCGACATATGCGTGTTAAATATTAGACGAATATTTTAGTTACGTAGTGTAGTAATTATATTTTATAAATTAGATAAAAGTATCTTCACACGTAGATTAGTGTTTACTAATGCATCAAGCAGTGTAAATTTTCCTAGACTCTTTCTTTGATTGTTATATATTTACTTTTAAATACTAATTCATATCTTTCCAGAAAATATCCTTCCAGAAAGCTTATGTAACAATTGCCATGAAACATATCAAAACTTCCTTCTCAAACTTCAACTTACAAAATAGCTACCGCATCGAAATTATCTCATCACATGAAACCAATTTTTCCCACAATTTGATTCGCATACAGTAACGTGCAAAAGTTTCCGAGCAGATAGATTTTTCACTTTATATTTCAAAAGCAATGTTTTACAAAATTTCATCTAATATCATATAACTATATGTATAGCGATATTTATTTGCTGCATTTCTACTTGCCGCATTATTCTTCCCCGTATCATTTAAAACTCTATTAGATATCTTTTTTCGAATACGAAGTAAAATGTGTATGTAGCCAGAAACTTTTGCGTCTGGCACGACTGTAATGACTACCACCGTTCATCGCATACAGTACAATTTCGTTTGTCCGAACTCGTCAGCGGAGAAACAATTTATATAACTGGAGTTCCTGTAAAACGAGAATTCTTTTATTTCCTCCACAGCCTATTATTTTACGTTCACATAACAGAAGTTCACGTTCGCATAAGCAGATACAATCGGCGAAATTTCAGTTAATCGGGCACTGAATAAAATTTCGTTGCAGTAAGCGGAGCTGTACGGTAACTTCAAACAAGAGTAACACGAAGACTCCGATAAATCCACCGGGCGCATAGTTCACGACAATCTCTCTGTGACCGTGCAAACGATTCCCGTCGTTCAACGGAACGGCGTGGCGATTTAATTGCAAAACGATCGCGAGGATGTCGCGGGGAGACGAGGCCATCGTATTTCGGTAGTGACAAATTGAAAACACGTGTAAACGGACAGTGTCTGCAAACAAGGGACACGTGTATGGCCGGTACTCGCGAAAAGGCCGGCGGTGACAGCCGCGAGAGTTTTGTTAATCGGCGCAGACCATATAACGCGCCGACGTCAAGATAATAAGCGGCCGCGGGGCTAAAGGACGAAGTCGAGGCTGAACAAGCCACTGAATGCAGGAACCAGCCACGGAGAGGAGACCAACGCTAATTGGACCCGAGCTAATTTCGCTTTTCGAAGTAACGAGGAACCGGTCGTTGGCCAAGTGACATTTTTAGTGCGTCTTCCAACCAGCTGACGTAATAACTCGCGAATACTACCTGGCGATGTTCGATCGTTGATTTAAGTTCGGTGCCTCAGGATTGATGCGAATGATGGATGGGTAGAGAAATTTAGAAGATGAAGATGGATTTGAGAATGGTTTATGAATAATAGTAAGAAACAGGTTTCGACGAGTTTGAGTTGATCGAATGTGGAGCTTGGTAGCTAATAGTGTAATATATGATTTAGCATGAAAATGGTTTATTATTGCTTTTGGTAAAACTAACTGATAGAATAATTAATCCAAAATAATTGTTATAAGATTATTTTTGTGCCTATTTCACGATCTTTAGCAACGTTACTGACGTTTAATGTCATTCCCTTGTGTCTGAGTAATTAGAATAATAAACGAATAATAAATAGCAATACAGAAGTTTATATACTCTTATTATATTTTGGATATAGTAATATCGAGTACATTGAAAATTAATACATTTAATTTACATCTCAAGTGGAAAATGACACTTTGAAGAATATCGTAAAAGAAAATTTGAGAAGATCTGTGTTAAAGATGGTACGAAATGAAAATGAAATTCTAAATTTACTGTTAACAGATTAAGCTATTACGGTCTAGTTAAGCTAAGAATATAGAATAGTTTAATTACAATTGTTTGATTTGAGCTAAGTGAAATTTAAAAGATAAAAGTGGATTTAGAGTTACTTTAAAAACGATGATAGAAAATAGACTTTGATAAAATTTAGTCAACGTGACATGGATCTTATCGTGTTAATGTGGCTCGATGCAGTGACGATGTTCTTTCTTATTTTTAGGACAATCCTGGACCTTTTCTGTTGATAATCAGATTTTCTCATCGTTCAGCAAAGCAAACTAGAATAGTTGCTTCAAATTTAGGATCAAGTCACGATGATTCTTAACTCTTAATTTGATCAATTTACTTAATTTGAAATTATTTCCATAAAATCAAGTAGAAACTGTTATCTTAAAACTTTATTCTGCACTCAAACATTTCCCTCGTTTCATCACCAACATATGTCTAAAGAAATTTAGTAATCAAAGAAGATTTCATATCCATAAAAATCACTGTGATATTCTCCAATCTGTTGACAAATTGCTAACTACATCGCCATACTTCAAATCCAATTTCATACATAAATCACTCATTATAATCCAGACCTTCCGTTTATCAGTTCATAACGTGATCCGCAACAAAAATTTCTCTAATCAATTACAAGATTCTAGCGCATAATCCAATAAACGATTCGGCAAAACGGACTGTCGGCTTTCTTTCCTTTTCTTCTCGCGTCGACCATTCTTTCTTAAAGGCAACGTAATCCTCTTTGGTACGCGAATGTTAGAGATAGAAAAGTACGAAACTACTAATGATTACTGGTAACACCTGTAATACCGCATTCGTTACCTTCAGATAGCTTGGATAATTTTCGATATTAGCTTGGCATCGCGTGATTCGCGCTCATACAGAACACGTATGTATTCCTGCTGTCTACCTTTCATGCACTGCAATGAGCCAGCAAAGACGACCGATCGCCGATTCGTGCGGCCTTGAAGCTAGGAAATGCAACGCGGAAGTCTTCATGGTCCAGAGGACGGTGAGTCATTCGTTAGATCGTTCGTGATCTCTCGTGATCGATCGGAACGAAAATTGTTCACTCATTCCGTGGATATTAAGCCTGGGAATAATTGCATGACTGTAAACATCGTTCCAAAGGGGTGCATGAACTTTCGATTAGTTAGGCGAACCAGAACAGATGTACATGATTCGGAGGAAATTACGCTGGTATCCGCGGTATGAAGATTGACTTTGAGTGAAATGCATCTGCGAATTCAGAGGAAGTTTCTGAAGTTTCGAGGTGAAGAGGTTTGGTATAAACTCGCGATGCGTGTGGAATAACGTTGCTGTTCGAAGTTACCGCATGATCGAGCGAGTAAATGGCGAAACTAGGAAGTAATATTTAATTAAAGGTAAATTCAAGGTAACTGAAAAGCGAGATATGAAACCGTGCTAATGCGAGAACCAAGAGTTCTCTATAAATTAATTCCCTAGTTTTTTAATTATTTAACAGCCATAAATATTCGCCTCTAATTTCTTTGGCAAGATGACATAGGTAAATTATTCACAAATATCATTTCCACATTTCAAAACGTACAAATGATATAACATTTATCTACAATTCCGTGATTACGTTCGGAGTAAAATTTTACCTTCTTAATTCGAAATGTGTACTTAACCATTTAACCAGATAACTACGCGGTGATTTAATCAAGATATCATAAAACTATAAAAATGATTATAGTAAATATAATCTTCAATCAAAATCCTCCTAAATGCACATCCAGTTTCGTCACGGTTCAAAACTACAATCTGCGAACAGTGAAAATACCCTCCCCTCCGGTACGCTAACCACCCCCATAATCGACCAGCTTGTTTCACAAAGCATACCAAGTCACTATGGCCAGCTATGAAGCCAGTGTCTCAATGTCCCGTCAGAATTCGCTTGAGCCAAGATAATACTGGCGCCAAGTCATCCCCTTTGTACGTTCTCCTTTTTCGTGCAGCGTAGCTGGTCCGTGTTCTTTGCCATCTTTCGCCGTCGCAGGGACCATTCTCCATCTTTCTTCCTCCTTTTTGGCGCAATGTCACAGCAAGGCATGCATTCGCCGCATATAATTGTCCGCGGCACGCATTGTCTCGTTCCATCGAGCACTGTCCTTCTTCTACGTCTCGTATTCGCCTCAGATTCTGCCACGGGCTGCGAACTCGTTGCGGAGAATGGCCGCTGAAGCTCATGGTATTTTCGGCCTCTCTATTTATACCGACCAACTGTCAGTGCTCGGGCTCGTAGGTGCCACAGGGTTCGGGTCAGAGGACACACCCCAGGGAAAAAGAAAAAAATGAACAAAAGGACCACGGCGTGCCGGCGTCTTCGTTAGCCGCCGCTGTCGGCTCGTATAAACATTCGACCGGCGAACTTGATGAACTACTTGCACGAGCGGAATTAATTGACCGAACCCGCTCTGCCTCCTGGGCGCCACCGTGGAACGCGCCGCACTTTTGTTCCTTTGATTGCCTCACCGTTCGTTCAGGGGCGAACAGTTCCTCTTCTTTCCTGACCACTCGCAAAATCAACTTTCGGAAGAATTTTCTGGTACAGTTGATTTAGAAATACATACGCAGTGTTCTTCGCAGAGCTAAGTTGATACATTCGCTGCTATTAACGCATGATTTACGTCGGTGCAGTTATCTAATAATAAGTAAGTTTATGATCACAGTGAACGCGGTTCCTAACGAATAAAATGACTGAAGCGCATATATTCATAAATACACTACGGATATTTATGCACTTATGGGAAATTCAAATGCGTAAACACGTACAGAACGCACATAATATATTATAAGTGTATAACATACATATCAAACAAAGCACGTGTTAAATACAAGTTAGATGTACAACTCTCGAGAGGATGGATGAATTATTATTAAGGGTAGAGTAAATCCTTGCATCGATATACAAGTCGTTTCTTCGAATACGGACGACGAGGAACAATTTCTAGAATATTTGACGAGGATAAATTTTGAATGGCAAAGAGTGATCTTCGAAGATCAACGTATTATAGAAGAATTTAATGAATTCGTCTCGGAATGGGCTACGTACCTGCCTAACGAGAACGTATATATAGCTTCATTAAAAAATACAAAGATTATCTTGAGGTCTCCGAGGCACTGTTCCCTAGACAAAATTTTTCTTTGCCATAAAACGTCCCGTGTAAAATTTCACAACCACGGAGGCTAACTTTCCTACAACGAGTCGATCTCAAGCTGCTCCGTGTTCTTCGAACGCTAGAATCAGCGATGAACGAGGAGTTGCCCTTTTTTTCCTAATGATATGTTAATAACTGCAACTTGAAATTTTTCGATTACAGTGAAAAGTGTTGGCAACTGCTTTCCTTGGCGGAAAGGCCGACTATTGTTGGTTGGTAGACCTGCCAGCGGAACGCTTATTACTCGTTTCAGCAAATGCGTCTCTAGGAATAACCTTAATGGTATAGCGTGTGTACGCGCGTGAAGAATCTCGATACTTTATGGCAGTGATTATCGTTTAGCCGTCCCCGTCGCGGCCAAATCGCACTACCGGCTGCGAGTCGCCTCTTATTTTCGTCATTAAGCTGTGACTAATATGCCATATTACCGTGACAAAACTGGCCAACAGCCGACAGTGTTCTGTCGGTCCGTCGCCACCGACTCGGGTGACGCTGGAAAAACTCTCGTTACACGGCCAATGACGAATTCGGGGTGCGAACATCTTCATGGTACATTGCCTCACGCGAACATTCTCCGCTTCACCGAGAAGCTCTCTAACAGAGAGAGCCCTTGGTTCTCTCATCGTGGACATTTGTATGTCGCATGACTAGAATCAAGCGGATACTGACTCTCTGAGCCGATACGTTGACACGTTGTGTACGGAAGACAGATATCTTCGTCTTGGTATAGTCAAACGTCGTTTCTTTACGAAATAGAATACTTAAAAGAGATACTCAATCTCTGAAAGTAATATGTTACGCCTTTTCATACCTAAAAGAGATATTCACTGATATATCGTTTATTATATTTTGTCATATTTCACAGACAAAGTATACGTCCGCGCCTAAATTTTTTATTATTTGAAACTTTTTACAAATATGAATAGATTTTGAGGTGCTTGTTAATATCTCTATTATATTATAAGATCGTTTTTTAAATCAGATTTCTAAATATTTTTCGAATAGGGATACAGATTCGGAAATTTAAGAACGAAATTACTTTTTGGCATACGATGTCGTGTAATGTTTCACGAAGACACAGGAGTGTTTATTCAGTTTATAGACTAAACTGGATAATTCCAATTTTTGAAACTTTTGGAATTGTAATAGCAAAGTACTCGATGGACGTTCGTTCCATTTGTATAATTTCGTCAAGTTTCTCTGCTCTTTCTTTCGTGTAGTTGACTGATTTAGGCAATAAGCGGATTAATTTTCAAATACGTACACACACGAAACAATACACACTTGAAAATGCTCAAGTATACTTGAAAGATGCAACTCTGATACAAAATATGCTTGAACGTTTCATGTTTCTTTTTCGCAGGAAATTACTATCTTCGCTATCCTTAATCTACAAAAAAATATATCTTTTCCCGAGTAAAAGAAAAATCTAAGGAAAGTGCGAGATAACAAAACCAAGCACCGATAATAATCATCTATACGCTGGTGAACGGGTTGGCCACCATTTTTCTTTCCGCAACGAGAACATACAGGTTTAACGAGGCGCCGAACGCGATGAAGAGGACTAATATAAACGATCCGAGAAAATAGAGGCCGATCAAGCCAACGACTCGTGATTGAATCTAGTGAGCTGTACGCAAGAACAGCGTCATTTTCCAACCAAGTGAAATAACAAAATGAGCAGAAGGAGGAAGAGGAGGACGAGGACGCAGCAAGCGAGGCGATGACTGCACGTGCTTGCGCTTCGGTAGCAAATGAGTTCTCGTCATCGTTGATTTGATGAAGTCGAAGGAACGATGGGACGAGGTAACGAGAAAACGAAAACGTTTCCAAGCCGAGACGGGGCGGTGTAACAACTTCACCTTCTGGAAGTTTCGCTTGGAATAACGGGCACGGATTTCCTTCATGGGAACGGGGATCTCCATCATACGCAAGAATGTAAACACGGCAGGAAATCCAGGCAAACGAAGACTAACTAATCATCCAGACTTCCGCCACTTTGCTTCATTTTTCTTTCCGTTCGCCAGTGAATCCGCTGGTTCCGTTGAAAGCTATGATTTGATAGTAATTGAATTAATTGCCAAGGGCTTCCCGGAGCATATCTTTAAATTAATCATCCAACTCGTTGATTCTCTTGATGCTCCTATTTGGCTCTCGGGTCTGCCCGTTGGGACGCATGGGGAATCAAGCAACCTTCGACGTAATTTACTTCGGGGGATTCTTCGTGCTTCGGCGGCTGACAGAGTTTCTTCACGAGTCTTGCTTGTCGATGCGAGCCAAATTAGCGGTAATACGACATGTTGTTCCGTTCTTTCTTTGCCTGTTTTCCTATTTTCTTGATCTTAGTTGGTGCACGGACCGCATTATCTTTATTATATATTTGAATCAACCGGAGAACCAATAATCCATATAATAGGAGTTCACTGATTTTCCCTGTTATTTATGATCCTTCGTTCGTACAACAGGAGTTTGACTCCAGATAAGTGGATTTAATTGGCAGAGCATCGTTTAATCGAACTTTAACTAAAATTTCATCCCAACAAACGTAGTTTTGCTATATAATAAGAACGTGTAAAAATGTGTTTGAAAATGTAATCGATATATCACTGAAGATGTAACTTGTAAAAGTACGAGAACATATTATAAAATAGATAAGAAGATGGTTAAAAATATTATTTAAAAAAATATAGAAAATTCATTAGAAGATTATCAAGAAATTATCAAAAAGTCACTAAAAGTAGATCGTCAAGAAATTAAGGGAAAATATTAAGAAATTATCGAAGATATTGTTAGAAGACACACGATAGATTTAGAAAGTATGAAGAGTTATTAAAAAAAGTCACTAGCGATGTAATGAAAAATCACATATTGATAAGAATAATCCTGTAGTTGATTTTGGATGGATAGTAGAATCATAATCTTCAATTACGGTAGATGATATTGAATTACATCATTTCTGGATCGTCAATATCAAATCTCATCAGTCAACAATCGTCGAAATAGAACTTCACAATTCCCTAGAGCGGCCAATATCGAATTTCGCGTTTCGAAGATCACCAATATACTATGTTCCGTCACTGCAAAATCATTGACATCGAATTTCATGACCCTATAGTCATTGGGTTCAATTTCATGATCCTGGGTCGTTAATATCGAATTCTACAGTTCAATGAGCCGTTCAATAAACCTTACGAAGAATTATTGAATTATCTTACATTATCTCAGAATTATTCGGATTAAATTCAAAGTCTTCCTTTCAATGTTATTAACATTAAAGATGTTAATCATTAGTTTATACTATAATTTGAGTTTCGTTGAAACTATCGCAAATAAATATTCTTTAAAATTTTACTCTTATCCTCGTTAATGTTCATTCGACTTTAAATAATTTCAATCACTTTGTTAATATGAACCTGTTTCGATTGATTTGGAACATGCTGTGGAGTTCCGAATAATGTTAACGTATTTTCAACTGTTTCTTAACTTGAAAAACACAATAATTGTTAAATTATCTAATTCTACTTCCAATTTTACACTTGCTATTATTGGTCCCCAATATATAAACGCGTGTATGTTTTTTAATCTTTGTGTTCATATTTTATAATAATAATAGCTTCATTATGTCGGAATTATAATTAAAAGAAAATTAATATCCGCTCGAACAATATGCAATTGAACTCAAACAACTTGAATTCAAGTAACTTGATTAATTTGAACGAAATGTTTCAAAATACAATTCGAAATAAGATATCTCCAAGCGAATATTTCAACAACATGACAGAATACTGCGTAAACGTTGTTTTGGTATAATTGAACATAGAAATGCCAGCTGGAGAAAATAAAAACATTCTACAATTTGTAACCTTTAATTGACTAATATCAACTATTTTCTTTCATTCGTATTTTCCTCCCAGAAAGAGGTGTTGCTAAAATTAATAGAACAACGAGATCAAAGTAATTCTTCATATCTGTCGGTTATTCACCTCGTGGCTTTCGCGTTCTTCTTTCTCTCAACCAAATTGCACTCCCCTCATACCAATCAGTCCGCGAGTCCCTGAGATGCTAATCACTCGACAGAGATCGGAGTTCGTAAAAGCGTTTCGCAGGCGTGCCAGCGACGTTCCCGCAAGTATGTCAGCTTCGTTCAAGAATATAGAATCGTGTTTAAAAGGGAAACAAAGGATTGCCTGCTTTGATGTCGAAATGTATCTTCGATTCTGTAATTTCCTGGTTAAAAATAGTTTCAGGCGATCCATTCTCACGGGAAGCAATTATATTCGCATTTATCACATTTCATGAGTGTTTCTCTAATTAACATGTTCCCTGTATGGTAGATATGGTAATAGTAAGTGCCTTCAGTGTGCCATAATAAATGAAATAAGACGAGTAGAATCTTTTTAAATTACAAAACATGATTTAAATGATATTGGGTTATATGGAGGAAAGCTTTTTCAATTAAATATATAAAATAGCACTTTATGTATTTGTAATAATAGTAGAATTTTTTTTATAAGTAAATAATATAAAATGAATCCAGATAATATTAGAAGAACAATTTTATAGAAATATTGTTTATGGAATATATTTTATAAATAGTTCCTTAACATCATATGAAAATCTCTACATTATATTTATATACAGAATCCCTGTAATACTGTGACTCTATTCTCTTATCATAGAAATAATTAAAATTAAAATGAAAATAATTTAAAAAAGTGATTTTACTAACGTAACGCCCAGTTTCGTATTTGAATTTTATCAGAAAGTCAAAATAATAAAGAGTTGTACATGGTTTATAAATAACCGGAACAAAAATAAGCAAAGAATGCACTACAGTATTCTACAAAATATTTCTCCGTTAACAGAGCTACCCAGTGTTCCTATATGTATCAAGCAGAGTTATCTTTATCTCCTTTCCTTCAGAAATACGTCTGCATACCAATACATCAAAATTACCCTATATTTATTCCCTTCAACGTCATCCGCGACGTGGCACAACGCTTTTCCTAGAGACGTTGCGAACGACACTGTCGAAAATCTCTGGCATGTTGCCTAGACGTCGACACACCAGCTTACGAAGAATTATCTAACTCGATTTACGCTGATTTACGTTGCGTAATTTTTACAATGCGAACAGAGACATATCTAACTACAAGACATAGAGTGTTGGTAAAATTCATCTGCAATTTTATACGACACCATGAAAGATAGCTTATTGTACCATCGTCCACGTTATAAAATTATAAGTGGGAACAAAGCTATGTACACAATATGTCATTTTATTTGCCTCAGTATTTGCTTAATATATTGGGAAATCTTATTATTTCTTTCCCTCAGTTTTGTGATCAATTTTTAAACTATCACCTCTAACGTTTAACATATCTGTTTTAGAAATGGTCCAATGCTCAAACTTAAAAATTACTAAGTATCTCTTGTTGATGGGAAATTGATTAATTGGCATCTTTATATACAGATTTCTATTGTATAACAGATTCATTTGTAAACAAATCACGTAGAAGACTCTCTGTTATACAATAGAAATCTGTATATAAAAATGCTCTCATTTCTATACGAGAACTATTAAAAGGAAAGGAAAATATCTTTTAGAGAACGATGAAAGCAAGAGTATTCATTTTTCTCATACTCGCAACATTCAACCGCTGACGTAAAATTACACGTTCTTGTAAGTTGTAGCGAGTTATCGTTACGGTAGAAAAGAAAAGTTACGACATATTTACCACATATATTAAGATTGCAGGAAGATGTATAGCAGCAGTTTAACCTATGAAGGATCATAAAAATCTCATTCCAGGATTCGTAGTTGAATAGATCCTTTTTCTTTACTTCAAATACAAGATATAATTATCAAGAAATTACAAGTTGCGAATGTGTTCATCGTAGCATACGGTGCTTCCATTCGTCAAAAGAATCTCCTCTTCCCAACATATCGTACTATTTTAAATTTACGCTAAAATATTTGTTGAAACGTCATTCTGTTCATTGAAATAAGAGCAAGACCGAGACATGAAAATTGTGTAAAATAGAAAATGTTCAAATAATATATCAAAAAATGCGATTTTGTATTCCAATAGTTCAATTTTCATATTTATTAAAGCACCAAATGTTTTTTCATTCATCGAGAAGAGTATGAATTTGCAACATAAAAATACAAAGATCATCGTAGTGTTAACTGAAGTTAATCTTTATATGAAGAGCACCTAAATAATACTAGTCGAACAATATCGTCGACCAGTCCAGGAAATACGACTTTATATTCCAATTAGCGAGAGTGTTCCCTTTTCCCTCTTTCTATCTCTTTCTCCGTGCACGAGGCGAAAGTCAACGATTTCTGGCGTTTCATTTGTCCAGGCTGACAGTGGAAAATCGTTGATTCTCTTGGATCTATGAAGAGATCTATAACGTCGGACGTGTCCCGCTCTCGGTTGACATTCTAATGCAGCACAGATAAATTGGATTGACATCTCGGATAGGCGGGATTGGCCTGGCTCCAGCGTCGAATACCTTGATTAATATACCGGTAATTAGTTAGCGGTGCAACCGCGAGTTACAGATATTATTATGCTAATTACGCCGGCGACGTTGAGTAATAGACTGCACGTGAAGCAACGAACGAGAGGCGAGCGGCCCACGTTTCTGCCATTTGCACGGCCGACGTTCGGTTCAGCGTTCCGAAACGGACCGAGGAAAAAACGACGACCTTGAAGGAAAAAAGAATCGAGGATCGCAGCGCGAAAGCGAAAGGGTGAACGTTCTTCCCTCAGTTCGTTCCCGATATTCTCGGTGATACCGTTGCTCTCGTTCAGACGTTCTATTGCCAATGGAATTGACAATTTTCCTTTCGATATTTTTTTTTCTTTTTTTTTTTTTTTTTGTAAATAAAAATATTAAATATCGAAGGAATATAGATAATCGATAGTGAATTCGAATGTCGATATTCGGTGGATAACGAGAATTAACCATTTCCAATTGATATTATTGGATCATAAATTTGGATTAGATTGGTGTCAAATTACGTAATTTTAGAAAGTTTCGGAGAGAATTTTAATTTGTGTATTCCATATTTTATATGTGACAAATACTATTTTGATGGACATATATTATCATCGTATTACGTATATTGATATACATGTATCAATATATTATCATTGTAGTATAAAATAAAAAAATTGTGGATTACAAAATTTAATACAGTATTCTAAAGTTCACTCTGAAATTGAGTAAATTAATCCCTGAATTATTGCGAGTGATATACGATTCAGTGACAACAACTGAAAATTAAGAAATGGTTGATTTCGAAGATTTATATTTATAAAGCAAGAGGAAATTATATCTTCTTTGACTAAATCTTTTTTTGACTAAGTCCTTTTAAAAAAATCCTTAAAAATCCTTGATATCTTCTCCCTGTGTTTTCTACTCAAAAATAAGGATGGGTGAACTGCTTATAAGATATCCAAAATCCTGCCCAAAAAATATTCTCCTGCGAACAATGACTTTTTACGTCGAGAAAAGGAATATCTTGCAGCATCCATAAGATTCTCCCGCCCCAACGAATCAAATGTCCAAGCAATAATACCATCGAAACTGTTCCCAGATTTGTCCCCTAAATACTTTCAAGCTCCTGGAACTTGAGTTGAACCGGTGCAATGGAATCGCATGTTCGCGAGGGCAGTAAGTATTAGGATCAACGTAAGAGAACAGGCTATACCGAGAGGAGAGACAAAAATGACGGTGGCGTTCGAGGGGACCGCGAGACTCGAACTTCTTACTCGAGTTCCCGCCGCTATTTACGATCAGGGCAACGAGGAGGTCGGCACTGGGAGGAACAACGAGCGAAAACGGCCAAGCTGGAAGGTAAAAAAGGGAAGGTATAGAAGGTGACGAGGCGCGGGTTCGGATATCGAGGAGAGACACAGCGAAGAAGCGCGAACATCGAACCTTAGACTTCGTGAAAAGAGACGAAAACCGGAGGCACAGAAAGGGAGAAAAGGAAGAAACTCGATAGGGTGAGAGAAGAGGTGTCGTTAAGAGGCAGAGACCGATGAAAGAGGAGGAGTAGGAAGAGAAGAAGGTGGAGAAGGATGAAGAAGGAGGAGCAAAGAGAACATCGGAGAAGAAGAAAAGGACAAAAAGGCGAAGATGGACGCAAGATGAATCGACGATCGATCGAGGAGCAATCGATGAACGGGGTTGCCTCGCTTCACGAAAATCCTCGATCCTGACCGCGAGATCGAATTCCATCGGGGACAGCTTCGGTGAGATCCAGCGGCCGATCATCGACCACAGGCCCCGGTTGTTTCTTGTCAGTTGCGCTGCCTCTGATCGGATTTCGAGCTTCTTAGAAACTTCGCACGAGTATTTTCGCCCTCGCCATCGTCCCTTATACCGAACATCCAAAGGGACGACGCAAACTTAACATTCTCCCTTGTATACCTTCGCTAATGCAACAATAATTACGCGGTTTTCATCGTGTAATTAATGGGCTTCCGCGTTGAATGCCGGATTCTTCCCATTGTTAAGTCCATCGTGTCGGTAAGTTGAATCGACCCACGGCTGCCCGGCCGCTTTCATTAATTCGCTTTTGTCGACGACGCGCCGACTGGACGCGCTCCGTGAAGTAGACGCTTTACTGACTCATTTAGTGGGCGAAGAGGAAAGAATTCGCGTCGTGGAATGTTAGTTTTGCGATTGTAAGATGTGTTACATTGGTGTTGAAGTTTGGTGTTGCAGGACCATACGTGGTGTAAGTTTGTTTAGATATGTGGACCATCAGGCGTTTTCATCTTTCTCTTTTCTTTTTCAAATTCTTTGGTTAATGTATCTTGTACGTTATGCAGATTTCTGACGACTCGATGTTCGAGCTGACTCGTTTAGCGGGTGAAGAGGAAGAAAGAGTTTACGCTGTGGAATGTTAGATTTGCGATTGTAGGACGAGCGTAAAGGAAATTTGGCGTTGGAGATCTATACGTGATGCAGATTTCGTTTGCTCAGATACTGAGGTGGATCTCGAGGTGTTTGGTTTTTGATATTAACGAGCGTCTTAGTTACAAAATTCCTGGGTTTTCGTATCTTGTGTGTTATGCAGATTTTTCGCGAAGGTCTTGCTGGATGATTCATCGTAAAACGTTTTAGAACTGTCATTTCTGTGAATTTTCTTATGTGATGCTTCTTAAATTCCGTTTTAAAAGTATTGACAAATTTTGTTAAAGAATTTAATTGTTACAAGATCTTCATTATTTTGATTATAAAACTTTCTCTTATGTTACTTTGTTTACAATTATATAATTTTTTAATATGAATTGGAATGTTAAATGCAAATAGTTTATGCGTACAAGAACACGAGAGATCAAAACAGAAAGAGTATAATTTTTTCTATATTTTTATCTCAAAAGCAGAAGAAGTTTCTATAACTATAAATAATTCTATAGCACTGTTTTATAGTTTTTCAATAGTTCAGTCATTGCTTCGAGGATTAAACGACCTTTATACCGTTCACTATAAATACAGAACAGGAATTCTATTTTCGATAGAGCAATGTTTAATTAATACCTTGCATGAATTAATATCGTGCCCTTATACCACTTTTGCCACGCTCTATCGTTCGATGGGTCTATGTAGTTATCTTCGCTATAAATCATCTTCCTGTAAATGTCGTGCGATGCATAATTCATATACTCGTAACTTCTAGAAAATTATGGTCACCAGTATCCGATATTATCCGATGATTTCAAGCGTATCATGGCAATTGTTTCCATCGATTGTAACTAAATTTCCCGAGAAGTCCATCCTTTAAATTTCTACGATTTCTCGCATTGATTTTACCTTAAGAAATCATAACAAGTATTATTACTTTAGCATGACAACATATCTCGATGAATATAGAACGAACATATATTTTCTATACTAACACAGCGTATTGCCTCATCTGCAAAGTGCACCACGATGGAATATGTTACGCAAAATATATCGTTTAATTTACTACTCCCACGCTACTGCCATTTCTTATTAAATACTTTTTATCCTCTTTATTATCCGTTTGTCGCTATCAATTTACATAAATCTTAATATCATGAGTTCTTCTTGACTGAAATACCATTCGAATTAAAATTAAATGCGAAATATTAATAGGTGTCCTAGTACCTATGGCTAGCTGTGTATTTTCTATCCAAGAGAAGAGAAGTACGAGATGTACAGGTTCGCGATCTGCGCTAGCGCTGTTTCGCCAAGATGTCACGTCTTTGCCGGTAATTCATTCGGATGCTTTTCTCGCGTCCCCCGCTTTCTTGTTCCGCTCGGTGTTCCGTCCCGAAGCTGTTCGTCGGCGGCGAGGACACGGCGGACAAGCACACGTGCAAGTTTTGCGCGATCCCACGGATGAACAAGAAAAGCACCGGCGTTATCTTCGAGGTGATCGAGGCGGACGTGCCGACACGTACGGACGACGACATTTTTCGTGGTCGCGCGTTCGCCTGGTCTACGATTGGTCGCGCGATTCGGTGCCATCGTTCGCTCCGAATCCTCTTCGCGTAATCGAGTTATCAGAGGCAAAAGCAATTATTCCATTTACTTAGTAAAATGTGAAACGAATGTGTGAGTTTTATGGAGTTTTAAAACCTATTGTTCATGTTTGCATTTTATTTATGATGTTGATGAATTTTATTGTTTATGTTTGCATTTTATTTATGAAACGTTGAATTTTATTATTTATAAAGTTTCTGCTTTATTCATGAAGTTATAATTTGGAATTCGTATCTGTAACTATTATTTCATTTATATCTCCAACATAGAGCATTCATTTGTATGTATGCGTGAGAAGTAACAAAATAATAAGAGACTTATGTACGTGTACCGGTCGTATATTACTATTATTTCTACGCTAGGATGTTATATGTATTATTATTAATATGGGACTAATATAGGAAAGTGGGACATCTTGTTAATAAATGACCTTTGTTATTTAGCATATTTGTCCGAAAATTGTCTTTCTTTTACAGACCCGTCTTTTACAACGATGCATCTTTATACAAATTCATTTAATCTGTCGAACCTTGTGATCTTTATTTTGATAGAACAAAATGGATCATACGTAATTCGATAAAATAATACAAAATGTTGTGCATCCATTATTTCCTTATAAAACGAAAGAAGCTTTCCAGACGACCTAATATATATATATATATATATATATATATATATAGTGACACATGACTCAATGCAATATTCTAATCGGAAGAGACTCATATTGTTGTGCCTTGGAGTGCCAACATTGTTTTGGTTTGCTAGGTTCAAAGGTAAACGAACTCCGGACAAAATATTATCGCTGTTATTTGTAATCGTCAACCGGAGTTACATTTGGACTTTTTATAATAACAATTGTAGTTATAAATAGACGAACGTGTGCTCTCTACGAGTCAATATAGCGGATCGTTATAGTAAGTTATATAGTCGAATAGCGAGCGTAGTGTTGAACAGTAGCATTGGGCGAGGGACGATTACGACCGGCATACGCTATCTCTGTACTTGTATTTAAAGTAATTTTAATATACACTGACTGTTACAATTTTATCACTCGTCTGTTTAATAAACAAACACGTTTAATATCCATCTCATATATATTATTGTCTTTACAAAGAATACATCTGAAACGTTCTTTAAATTATGAAATAAATTAATGCATAAATAAGGACGAAATTTCTGATGGATCATAAACGTATTAAGAAAGCATTGCTTTACAAAAATGGAAAATAGAAAGCAACTTAAATAAGGTAATTTAGTCAAGAAAGTACTTAAAAACTCGCACAACCCCAAAATTGCCCCGAATCGACTAAAATCGAGCCATGAAACACCCATTAAGAAGAATCTCGTCAAATTTGTACGGATTACCTCAAAATAATGCGAGGACAATTTTCGGAGAAACAACCTTCGATCGATGTATTTTTTTACCAAAATTGCCTTGGTATTCCTATGATCGGTACCCGATCGATGAATTACGCTTAACGAAAGGCAATTTCAGAACGCTTAACAGGATGCAACGGCGTTAGTTTTTTTTTTTAAACATCACTGGTACGCGAAACCGATGCCAATACGCCACCGGTAATTGGCTTTTAATCGGTTCTAATAACTAGCCATCAAAATAAGTTCGCCGAAATGAAGCGGTAGAATGAGCTGACGTTTATTTGCGATCGACATCTTCGTCACATCACCGACACCATCGACGTTATTACGATCACCATTGCCATCATCATCATCATAATCATCATTATCATCGTGATCGTCATTCCTATGATATGTATATATCGATAAAATATAGTGAAATTTTTAGACCTAAGAGTTTCTGAAAATTGTGTAACGAATAATCTTCCATTCTTTATAACGAAATAAAATCAAAGGAAAAATTAGATTTGGAAAAGATATACTACTGTTCAACGATCCGCAAAGGAATCAATCATACGAAGATTAACGTCGAGAAAGTAGATAATCCAAGGAAAGAAATCCTATCTACCCTTGCCATCGCTATCTCGCTTCTTTGATCTACGAAAAATGATTGACATCTTTTATACGAACAACGAACCCAACATCTAAATGAATTTTAGTTTCCCTTTCACAATCGAACGATCTTATAAACATCAATAGCGCCGCCAAGGTATCTATTCCAACGAAATCGAAACATAGATCGCTTCTCATCTCGCATCGCTAGATTAACGAGGTCATTAACAGAAAAAAAAAAAAAAATGAAAAGTAAAGGAAGGAAGACAGTAAGAAGAAATTTTTAATTAGAATTGAAACACGAAAAGTATGTCCGTTTGGTTGTAATAATTTAACAGAAGCTACCGACATCCAACCAAAATCCCTTCCGAGTTCGCATCACCGATATTAATAACTTCATTAACAGAGGGAAGAAAAATAAAGGGAAACAACTTTAAACGAGAACTGAAACACGTATGTACATATATATATAGAATATGTTCCGTTGGCTTTTAATAATCTAACGGAAGCCACCGACAACTCTTAAAGCGGAGAATCGATAAAATCGACAAGCTCTTCAAACACGAAGGCAGTTTCATCCTCACGGGTTGGCGATCGTTTTCATGCGGATTGTAAATCGATTGAACCGTAACACTTCGTCAAATCGACAAGGAACAACGAACAGAGACGAGCAGGTAAGTAGTAATGCTCGAAGAGTAGCCAGCTCTTCGCGATCGTGTTCCGGGAGCGGAGAAACCGAGGATGCTGGCTTCTCTGAACAATCAGAAACCTGTTTCCAGAGTGGTACCTCCGGCTGGATCCTCTTTCTCTCCTCTATACCCTTTCGTTTCGTTACGTTCGTTCGTTCTTTTCAACCATCTCCCTTCCTCTCTCTTCCTCCGTTGCTCTTCTGGGGAGGAGGTTAGATGAGGATCGCCGGGCGTTCATCAATCATCCATTGAAACGTAACCCATGGCGTTCCATAATTAACGACCCCGCCACGAACCACGAAGAGGTCCCACGCCCATACGAAACACACTATGTTCTGTCTGCGAGGCTACATTCTCTGGATAACGGCGCTGGGGAAAAAGGTCACCGAATTTTCTTCCAAGCGACTGGTAGCGTGAGACGTAGCAGAGGAATTTTCAGTGTTAACCACGAGAATCGAAGATTATGCTATTCGCTGTGGTTCAGTGTTGCTTAGGACGTGTTATAGGGTGTTTGGTTGGAAATTTGGAATCGTGCGGTGAGTGAGAATTTTGTGGTTCTGGTGATCGAACGCAACTTCAGATTTTTCATTTAAATTCTTCGCCCGAGTTAATAATAAATTCGTCGTATAGTATCGTTTAGAAGTAATCAACGATATGACTTACATAAAATTAAATGCCGATTCATGATCTTTCGTTTGATGTATCCTTCGTATTAGATAGCGTTCTAAGTTTTTTAGTATTTTCTTTATACGTAACAGTGTAATGGAATCACGTTCGATAATTTGAATCATGTCCGTCTATGAGTCAAATATGAGTCCGCTGATTCTGTTACCAAAGTCGTATACTAATAGACGAAGACTAATAGACTAATAGATTAATAGAAGGCGATACTAATAGACGTATCATTCTTTTATTTTAAGTTTCCTGTTAATGATACTTGTTTTCTACACCAGAAGATAGACAATAAACAATGTTATGAAATTTACTATAAGGATTTTGTTAATGTACGATTTAAATTTTGAAACAGAAATAAAATTTGTTCAGCAAGTTTTGATAATCGTTGTACGTGATAAGCTTCATTATGATAGTAATAAAACTGTATGATAAAACTATAAAACTATGTATATCAACGTTTAATATAAAACAGTGGTTAAATAGTGCTTAATGCAAAATTGTGTTGAAAGATAAAACTTCCGACTTGAACGTTATACTAACGAAATAGTGTATTTTTAACTAAACATTATTAAGCTGTCCTATCACATCTTATTTAGCGAAAAAGAAACACTCTATCCGTATTCTACCAACATAAAATAATGTCTAAAAGTAAAAGGAATTTTCAATTATTAAATATAAAAATGGCACATTTTCATACGCGTAAAGTCGAATAAAAATCTAAATTAACCGATCACACTGCAGCTAAAAATTGTCGTGGCAAGAATCGATAGTAAAAAACCAAACTTCTCCGCCTGTTAACTAAAACTTCGTGTTTTTGAATACACGTTTCGCAGGGCAGTGGGACGAAAAATCGGACTTTCAATTTATCCGATGAAAAATCGAAGAATGGTCGAAGTACAGTGTAATCGAAGTGAATCAGGCAAGAAGAACTAGAATGGCCGGTGGTTAAAAACAGCTAAATGGATTCGAGACGCAGTTTCCTCTTTCGAAGGAAATTGCTGTCACGCAAACAGAAACGTTACAAGAAATCTTTCCCTCTTAATCAGCCGTACGAGCTGTTTACAAGGCACCTTAAGCCGCTCCCATCGTGATTCCGTCGAAAATAAAGCACATCGATAATCCGTGCGATTGCGCGCTCGCGCACGCGGCTATTTAAAGCGGAACACGTAGACAGGAAAACGGAGGTTGTGGAACGGGGGCATGTTGCATTTGCGTCGAAACTAGATTTACAACGATCAAGAAACCAGTTGGAACCCCTTTTGCCAGCTGCAATCAGGGTCACGTGATCAATTTAATTATCACCGGGTTCCGATGCATAGCTTTCGGCTGATTGCAGCCGTGAACGACTCGATATCGACTTCCGGTTGCTGGGTGATCGGCGCGAGCCGATGAAACGAAAGCGGTCAAACGGCAGTTTGCAACTCTGTCTTGGTAATTGCGCCGATTGATAATCGGTACAATCCGCACGTTTACGCATATTTATTTTTTATAAACTCGATTGAAGAACGCTTAGTAAAAATTATAATGAGCTCTATACTTATTTTAATTAGTTTGAATTAAATACTAAGTATTAATATCGAATATTCTTTATATTAAATATTAATAAATAATCTCAAATATTATATTCATAGTATACGTAATAGTATTAATGTCGGTCTATTACAGTCTTCATGAACGCGCAATACAGTGATCAGATTGTATGTGTGGTTTAATCGTGACTGTGCTGAAATCTACTTATCATTATTCGCGGAAACTTTTAAGTAGTATATACATTTATGGTCAGACAAAAGAGTTAACGTTGATTGCATACAGATGTTATGTAGTACAACGATCATTTAAATGCTTGTAACCGTTGTTTGGGAATGCATTGAAATATATTGAAAATTTCAAATAATATTGCAATATCCAATTATGGATTATAAGCACTTTATATAAATCTGGCTCAAATGGGTTGTAGATTAGATCAAGATATACGTACATGGTAATTGAAAATGATGTGATGTATCTTTGTTAGTCTTTTAAATATTTTCTCCAAATTTTTGCGATATGACTTTTCGAGACGCTTGATCGATTATTGATTCCTTGTCTTTAATTTATTATTACGTTTCGCATGACAGCGGCAGGTGATCTAACGCGTACGTACTATACTTCATTCGAGAAACGATAGTCTTCAATCGTTGAAAACAACGTTTACTATAGGTAGGAATTGTATAGTAAATTAATTGGTTTAATGAAGTGGTAACAGGAAAGCCAGAAAACAAGGTGGAGTTTAGATATTAGAGGGCTGCAAACGATCTAAAGTTGGCTGAGAAACTAGCGTGCGAATGGGGGGACAGCGTGAAGCGATAAAAGCCGGATAAATCGTGTTGTTGAATCGCGATGACGGTGAAATAACGAGGGCAATATCGTGCGCGATAAACGAACCGAAAGACGCAACCACGACGAAATTAAAGAGGCTCTTCCGTTTCGGTGCCCGATTCCGGTGGAATCTCTTAATTAAGCACGATTCGATCGGGACCGAGTAATTAGATCGGCCGATTCGACGTATAAAAAGAATTTTAATGGAATCCACCGGCCGTGTCTTTCGGCACTGGTACAATTAACGCGTGTGACTTGTTGCCTCAGTGATTAATCTTCCTCGGCTGGATGAATTAACAAGCCTCATCAGTGAAAGACGTGTTCGTTAAGTATTGGTACCATTGACGGGGGAATTATTACGAGAACTGAAATGACTGGTCTGTAATCATTCACACGAATTATCAAATGCAATCTTTTAATCACTTTATATGTTTTCGGTGTGCATACGTTGCTGTTTTTTTAAATTTTTTGCAATGTAAAAGTATATTATTGTAGAGAAGGATATATTTTACAGTTACGTAAGAACAATTACATAACGATATTAGTAATTAATTTATTTGTATATTTGGTCGAGCTGAAATAATTAATTTGCGATGATTTTTCTCTCCTCCGATAAAATTAGAATCACATCATGTCACGGTAATTTAAATTTATGTTACTATAGACAGAGATATATTTTGTTGTACTATGAAACTAATTACATCACGTGGTTAGTTATTAATTTATTCGCATATTTGATTGATTATTAAAAGTAATTGAATTTGGTCAATCAATTAGAATGGATGTGATGATTGAGCAAACTGGATTTTTAATACAATTGCGAAGGCATTTTGATTAACAAGTAGAATCAGAATGATTTGAAAGTTTGAAGAGTAAGAATAGCTAAAGTTGTGCGAAGACTGATATTTTAATAACTTGGTTTGCCATTTTCAGTGCTGTTTATGGCAAACTTCGACGCCATTTCTCTAGCCGATATCAAATTTTCCAAGTGGATGGCACTCATTTCAGTTATTAGGAGATAGAGTACCATAACTTGTAACAGTTACCTTTTTAAAATTAATTACTCATCTGGGAAACTTCCCTTGTTAGCGAATCTCTTAAAACTAGTTTATAATTTATTGACTAATATACAAAGGGGCACTCAGATAATACGAAATTCTAATCACTGAAAATTGTTACAGACAATTATACTAAGGCGTGAGCATTATCAATTATTAAATATTTTACCAAATAAGTATGCAGTAATAAAGGGTATAATTATCGATGCAAATGAAATTATTGCAAGTAGAAATGAAAGAAAATTAACTACGGAAATCTGTGAGCAGACTTAGGATGATAGATCTACTTTAAGTAAACCTGTTGATGAAAATGGAATTGTAGAGATTAGAACGAGTGCACATAGAACAATTACACGTAGGATATATAATTTGCTTCTTTTATGAAACGTTCGCAGATAAGAAACCGAATCGAAAATGACATTATAAAAAAACGAATAACCTAAGAAGAAGTTATTGCAAATAAAGTGATTAGAAATCGCATAACAATTAATCGACGACCTAAAGTACAATAATTACGGATAAGAATGAATTGGGATTGTCGTGACATGACTATTAACGTATACAAGTAGAATTGCTGTAAACGGAATAGCCGTAAGTAGAATGACCGGATATAGAACGAGCTGAAACGGAATTCTGGTAAATGAAACGACTCTATAAACGATTTAACTATAAACTAATCAACTGTAATTGCAACTATTTTAAATGAATTGATCATAAGTGAAATAACCACATTTAGCAATCTTGAAATAGTTTATTATCCATGAATTTCTGTAAGTCGTGTGGTAAGTTCTATGTATTAGTCGAACAACTGTACTTATTTGTATAGAAGCATTGTAATATTTCTAAATAAATCTATTATAATTCCAATAATTAAAAATATAGTTACAGCCAGAATCCTTACAAATACTGTAACCCTTAATCCAGTGGCTGCAGATGTGATTATATCACGTGAAAGAATTCTAAATGCAATTATCGCAAACGATTTGAAACTTTAAACGAAACTTCTGTAAATGACTTCGAATGACTGTGACTGTTCAATCAAGTACGAGGAAACAACAGCCAGAGGATAGTCATCATCGTGAAGCAAAATTATTACAAAGAAAAGTACAGCGAGGAGAGAAATCTCAAATGGAATCTCAGCGAATGGAACTGTAAACGAACGATACTGTAGGAACGGAACCATCGCAAATGGAAACTCCGTTTCAAACGGAGGAAATCTCGAATGAAATATGACGCACTAAGAATAGTCACAGGATCGAAGGTACCGTATATTCAAATAGATTCCTCTAGTCAAAGTTATCAGTGAAGAGATTGAAGATAGTCCAACGACATCGTGTACTTTCTCCGATGTAAAATGCCTTCTGTCGGCTCTTCCTCTCTTACTCCATTTTTTTCTCTCTTCTGTTCTCTCCTTTCTCTTTTTTTCTCCTTAGCCGTGATCTGTTAAACATTATCATCGTATACGGAACTCAGTGGGAAGGAGCGGCATATATTACGAAACCGGTAACAGACTAATGTCATGAAAACTGGCCAAACGGGTTAAAAACCGGCCGGCTGACCGTCCCGGACTAAACCGGCGCCAAACTGGGCCCCGAACTCGTTGTTCTTGGAAAGCGAAGTCTCATCGGTATCGAATTAAAAATTCCTTTAACGCCGGTCAACGATGAACGCCTCTTGCCGATCTTTCTTCCGCGACCGAAAGAATTCTTCCTGAAGAAGGGTTGTAATAACTGTTTGAGATATTTCGCGCGATTTCACCTAATTAAATAAAAATTAATTTGCAGTATATTTGAATTCTGTGGATGATCAAGAATTTGAGACATTTTTGGAATTATGAAATCGACAGCTGGTTTGGCGCTGTATTTTTAGGTTAAGGTTCTCCGGTTCAAGGTATCTCTGTGATGTTGCGAGACAATGCTATTAAGATTTGCTTTTCCACAGATTTTTGACAGTGGAATTATTAGTTTATAATTAAATGTTATTGCCTAGTATCACTAAACATAAACTGGAAAGCAAACAAAAAATTTCTTTTATCAAAAGAAACCGCTCTTTCATAATTTAAGTCGAAGAGCAATTCCGATACTAAAGAGGAAGAATGAAATATAGATTAGAGATTACAAGTACTGCTGAAATAGTTTAGTAACAGCAAATGATGCTAAATGATGAATATGAATGTTGTTAAAATTCATATTTTCTCAGATACAATTAAAAAAATGAAACCTAGATAGAAATTTATTTTACCTCCAAGATATTACAATAAATACTTTATGCCTTGTATATAGTATATTTTAGCACATTAAATCACCCCATAAACGATTTCTTAACTTACTCATAAATCCTCTCGACTTTAACCACAAAGTAACCACAACAAAACCTCTGAACCATCAAAAACTCACTCGCTTCTCAAACTTCTTTATCCTTTATAGAACAAAGAATTATCGCTACGTGGTACGACATTGACGCGGATGATGCATCTCCAAAAGCTAATCCCTACTCGATTCCATCGACTTCCATCAAGAAACACACGAGGAGGATCGTGTACCTATTGGAATCCTCAAAGCTTCGCCACGTGAATGGGAACGCGCGTGGAAGTCGCAGTAAAAGGCACTTGTGGCTTGAAGAGGTTGGAAAAAATCGGTCGTTCGGATAAACGGCGTCCATTGTGCACACTCCTGGCCCCCTGTGGAACTGACCGATATCTGGTCCCTCTAATAGGGCGGATTAATGGAGCAGGATGTGGGGCAAAAGGCGAAGCTGGACCGAAATGCAGCGCAGGTGGCCAAAGAGAAATGGATGGAACGAGGGAAAAGAAAAGACGGTTCCACTTGAAGAAAGGATCCTGGATAGCGAAAGGGGAGGGGCGGGTTGAAGAATGGAGAGGTCCTCGAAAGCTTCGTCCATTCCGACTGACAATGCCGTTGCGACTGATATCGAGAACGGTTTCTCTGTGGCTAGATGTGTCTACGCTAATATACTGGGTGTTCTGGTAGGATTTTTTAGTTTCCGCAGAAAAATAATTAGATTTTAACTAAGAGCGTTTGTTTTCGTTATCTTCGTGTAAAGGAACGTGAGAGAAATTTACATGTTTTAGAGTTTCGATTCGATTTAAATGCGGAGATACATTTTGGAAAGTATAGAATTGGCTCTTAATTTCTCTTGTGTTGTATTGGAAGATTTTATGTCTGCATTGAAATTAAAAATATTTCGTTTGTAACACGAATATGAGAATTATTCTGCTTATCAATTGAGGATACAGACCTGGGTATTTTAGCACTTACAAGGTATAGCAATGACATCGTAATAACGATTTTGTTCAGAGTTGATGAACACAGATAGACAGTGCCAATGTAGTAAATAAATTACGCAAGAGTTTCACTAATTTGGCAAATAAATAAATATATATATTACAAAAGAACAAGAAGTTCCAGTTTTGTGATATGATGATAGCGATGCGTAATGTAACATACTTTTATTTTGACTCGTAGAATTGGAAATTGTATGACAATGTTAAATATCTATTGTCTCGTATATTCCATTCATAACTAATTAAGTTTCATGCGCGTAACTAAGAAAAATAAAAATCACAAGATATAAATAATTTCAAGAATAATTATTTAACTACGGTAGAAAGGTAAACGAACGATTAAATGATAAGAGTTTCATAATCGAACACCCAGTATTGAATGGAGCGGATACAAGTATCAGAGAAGCCAAAGCCCGGCGGGTATTATTCCGCAAATCGGTTGTAAGATGTTTGAAGAAACGATTGTTTCGAATCGATCCTACGCCGGAGGTTCGAGTGTTGAAATGAAACTCTCGACGTCTGATCGAGACTCCATCGAGAAGCACCACCTCATCGGTACTTTCGAGCCCCTCCACAATAGTATAATAGAGCCCATTCAAGTTAAAAAGGTTCTTCACTATTCTTACGCGATTCCGCTTTAAGTCTTACCTGACTTCGGTTTGAATACTTATACTCGACGTGCCTTTTTTCCCTGTCAATTTCAACGAACGAAAAGAAAAGATACCCCATCCGCTTTTTGCTTTTCGCTTTCCATTACATCTGACGGTAAAACATTTTTGACGTTTATGCTGAATAAATAAATAAATAACAGAAAGGAAACTAAATTTTATATGACAGGAAATTTTACATTTTACAACAGATCAAGAAATTGACGATTTTCAGAATGAACTATAGAATTAATTTTAACTTTCGGAATTCAGTTGATGTATATGAAATGTTATTCTGAAAAACAAAGCTTCAACTAGTTCTAGTTTCTTTATAAAACATTATATTTATTTAATTAAAGCAATTTCCATACGAATTAATGCATTTTTTCAATTAGTTTCTAATTAGCCTCATTACCATTTATAAGAATAACCGACTTTAGAATTTTTTAGAATGGACCTGTTACAATTTTAAAATTAACAAAAAAAATAATTCATGCATTAAAAATTATCTTAATGGAGCGCATGGTATCATTAGCCTTCCTCTTAAATGCTTATGTTTTCCGTCACTTCCATGCCACTTTTTACAAATTTAAACTGTCACAAAGTAATCAATATTTTGATTATTCATGATGCTGAAAATGAAGGTTCTGATATTTTCATTATGCATCCTTACGTGATTCATAAGAAGTTTCTTCTTTTTTAGCGTGTTTGACCATTCCCATTAGAGCAAAGCTTAATGCGTGCTATCAAACTTCAAAGGAGCGACATACTATATGCATCACCGCTTAATTGAAAAATCCATTTTACATGATTTTTGAAGACATAATTGAAACAATAACTGTTCCTTTATTAATTCGGATAGCACATCGCGTACCTGTATCTCCAGGTAATACTACCAAGTATCACAGTTCCAAGAAGGAAGTATAATATACAACAAACTATCAAGCGCGATATTATGTTAATTAGGAATCATTATCTCACTAACACGAGTCGAAGGGAGCCATTTAATCGTATGTAAAATGCAGCTGAATAACGGTTTGCAAGGCCATCAAATCGGCGGTATAAACTCGTGTGCAAACTTGGAGAAGGAGAGACCGTCATTTTCTGAAGTTTATGTCTATAACTTTGCCGGTATGACAAAACGACCGTGATTCTGCTCGCGTTAAAGGCGGATGGGCATGTCAACCTGCCAGAATGTGTTACAAAATAGCAAACTAATTTCCCCCTTTCTTTCTCTCCGTCCCTGTTATCGTGCATTATATGTGACATCAATGTTAGCGTATCGACTGACGTAATTCACGGTTCGATAGAAAGCACCAGATACGCCTGGTCATTAAGATAATAACACAGAAAGAAAGAAAAAGGGAAGAGGAAAGAAAGGATGAATAAGTTAACGAAATGATATTTATTTTCAAACAGAGCAAAACGTGCTTGCGATAAGGTTACGAGCACGGTACTCGCGATGAAGATAAAATGAAAAAGAAAGAGGAAGCTAGTTGAGACGTTCTCTTTTCTTTCTTCTTCTTTTTCCTTTCAAATAATTCCTAGCAGATTCCTGAAATGTACTCCATAGAACATTAGGCTGTTTGTTTTAGCTGTTAAAGGTAACGTTTAATTGGCTGTTAATGTCATTGGATTATATCTTCATTGGATGTTACAAGAATGTATTTATATTTGATCTTGCGTCGTTAGGTCCTGCGACTGCTTCTCTTTCAATCTTCTAACGGATACTGACGGTGTACAATGAATTGGCTGATGCGTTTGGATGGTTTATCGTTCTTCTTTTTTATCTATCGAATATTCGCTGGATTTTCTCATTTACAGCGGGCATTTGACAATTTTTACGTAGCTTTTCATTTCGTACGTATCAAGATGCGTTTACTATGGTACGAAGTACGATTGATCGCATAGCTTCTATTTTGACGATGTAACTTTCAGCCGCTATACTCCGCAATTAGATGCTATACGTCCATATTGGTTTTATTATGACTTTATAGATTAATAGCCTGTTTTCTATATTTGATATATATCTTTCCTTTTGATTCTTACTTATTGTACTATTCTGTGTATGTGCTGTATCGAAGTTAGTTTGAGAGATTTTTATTTGTGGTATTTCGTTGTTGTGGAGTGTGATTTTTAGAGCGTCTCTTTTACGGAGGATGAAAGAAACAATTACGTTTGTTATAGTTGACCTTCTATTCTATGCTCTACCAACCATCTTCCCAGCGAACTTACGTGGCTTTGTAAGATCTTAACTGCTTCCTGTGGATCTTTATGTATTGCTATTATTCCGGTGTCATCTGCGAATGTGCATGTTGTAGTGTTTGGCGTTGTTGGGATGTCTGCTGTGTATAAAGTGCAAAGTACTGGACTCAGTATACTTTCTTGCAGTATTCCAGCGTTTATTACTTGTATATCCGAGTGCGAATCTTTTACTTTTACGTAGAATGTTCTGCTATTTAGGTAAGATTTTAGTAGTTGGCAAATTGCATCTGAGAAATGCTGTTTCATGGTTTTCAGTTAACCTTCGTGCTAAACTTTGTCGAACATGTTTTCTGTGTCTAAAAACAGATGTATGTAGTATTTCTGACTTTCCAGAGTAATCATAATTTTGTCAATTAATCTGCGAGCCTGTTCTGTTGTGGACTACTTTTCTCTAAATCCAAGCTGGCAATCTAATATTAATTCCAGAAGGATAAAGATAATATTGGTAGGATAGAAACGAGTCTGTACGAGAAGAATTCGTGAATGTTTCTATTTGATTTCGACAGCATTGTTATTTTAGGCAGTTTCTATGTGCTTGGAAAGTAATATGCTTTGAGTATGGCGTATGAACATTATTGTGATCATTCTGATAGCCTTGTCTGGAAGTTCTTTAATTATTTCTCCGCTGGTTAAGTCAGATCCCGGGGTTTTATTAGTTTTGATTGTTGAAATTAGTCGTTTTGTTTTTCTTTTCGTAGTACTGCGTATTTTACTGCCCGGTCCCTCGTTGTCGATGATGTCACTTGTTGTTATTATTGCTCCTGTTGTCATAACGTCTGATTGAGAGATCTGATGTAGATATTCTGCAAATGTCGAGGCTTGTTCCAGAGAAGTCTCTGCTCAAGAACTTGTCTCCTTTTCTTATTGCTGGTGTCAGCGCTATTGGCCTTTTTAATCTTTTCGATACCTCGCGTAATGAATAATTTGTGATCTTCCGTCTGCTGTCAAGTTGAAGACAGATTTGCTAAACTCTTTATTGCAATGTTCTTGTATGGTTTTTTTTAACTTCTTTCGTAAGTGCATTTAGCTATATTTCATTCTCTCTTGTTTTATACCGTTGTCATTGTGATATTGCTTTTCTTTTTTGTTCTATTTTTTTGTAAAATATAATCTGGGTATGATAGACCGGTTTGATTTTTAACGATGGAGGAGATGGATGACCAAGCTGATTCTTGGATTATTCGTGTCAGAGAGTCCATTGCGTTTCCAATGTGTTCAGGTTTTCTTTTTTTATAGGATTTTACAATTTAGTTTTTTACTAATCAGTGATCTAAACCTGTCCCTGTTTGTTTTTCTGTGTTATATATATATGTCTTTATTGACATTATTTGCTTCAAGTTCGATGGCAAAAAGAGGTAACGGTCGCTTGATGTCGCGTTTGACTATGTCATTTCTTGTCTTGTCAGAGTGATTCTCATTCTTCAGCGATTTTATTTGTGTTCGCTCTTGGACAAATTCCTCGGAGTATTACTTCGTAACTTCGATCTGTTTTAAGTTGACAGATGTGAAAATTTACATTTCTGCCTTTTCACGGATTCACTATTTTTCTGTAATGTTCTCATTACATTTTAGCTGTATTTTTACTTGGCCGTTTTTTAATTATCTTACAATTTCATTAATTATTTGTTGCTCCATTAATCCTATCAGTGGTTCAATAATTTGTGCCTGTACGGAGAGAGAAAATGGATTTGCTATTTCGATAGTGCCAGTGGTGACAGTTTGAATGTCGTCCGGTACTGACAAGACACTGTCTATGTTACTTATGAGTATATCTTTTGTTCCTGTTTCTGATTGTATGTATGTGCATCTGTGATGGTATCTATTGCGTCTGCGTGTGAATAAATTTTCCTTCTTTTCCTTATAACTGGGTTTTGCACAGAGTTCGTTGGCTTATTTCTGGTCATTTGGTCGTTGTCATCGTTTATAGTCCTATAGCGTCCGACAGATTCTGCCAGGTGTAAGTTGTTCCCAGTTTTCAGACGTTTAGCTGTATCGGTGGAATTTCTGGTTCGGTTTCTATGCTGTTCTAGATGCACAAACATGGGACTCGCATCTCGACAACTCTAATGGTCGTTTTGTGTATACTTATGTTTGTATGTTTAACTTATGTTTGAACTACACTGGTGATAGCTGTATATACGTATATAAGTGACTGGTGGTATTAAAGAACGTCTTATCTATTCGGCGACTTGACGAAGACTGGTTGAAACGCGGTTTTAAAATTTGCGTTGGCGGATCGGTTCACGGAGAGTCCATTTTCTTATCGTACCGAGCTTACCGCGGATGCCTTCACGTAATTGCAGATTAAACATAATTTGTGTAGATGCGCGTAGTAAAAAGTAGGAAGCAATTTTCTTTCACGCCGGTAAATTAAATGAAATTGGGCCCATATGCCAGACGATGAATCTTTATCCGTTCTTTTCGTAATCTTAAATGAATTGCGATTCGAGCCCAGCTGTGATAGGAAATTGTATACGTGTACCGTTTTTGTAGCTAAGAGGCTATTGTAGGTAGCGTAAGAAAGAATCGTGAATGTTGGTTAAAGAAGTATTGAGTCAAAGGGAAAGGTATTTTAGGATCTTGCTTGAGTAGTTCTTCAACGATTCCTCGGATTTAATTGGAAAACGAGCGTCTGTGAGAGCTTGATCATAAAGAAGTGATCACAATTATGTAATTCTTATCTAAGGGTGGAATTCGAGGTTGAAGTACCAAAACTAGATGAAATAGTTTGCAAATACTCAACGAAAATACTTATAAATGTTGGTAATAATAATAATGAAACGTTAAAAATGTTCATAACTATTTAGAAAAGCTTCATTATTAAATTTGTACATCGTCGCTTTTGCTGGAACGATGACATACATAATATGACTATGTAATTACTTCAAGATCAACCAGCCTGAAATAGAAAATTATTAATTATACTACCGCTTAGCAATAAACAAATTTTCCCTTTTTTCATAGTTTGGTCAATAGGTTTTGAATTTTGAAACTCTCTAATAAAATACCGATCGTGTATATTGTTTATTATTAACACGAAAAGGATTGCGATTTACTTTGGATTATGGCATTGCTCTTATTAAATAGTATAATTCTATCTGATAATTTATAAAAGCGAAGATTTTTTAAACATGTCGCTCCCTTAGTAAACTGACGACGTATGTTACAAAGACATGACTGTCATTTCTGCAGACGTCATTATTATAAATAAAACGCGATTTCAAGAACATACGAGTATACGTATAAAATATATACAAAATATCGTTTATCTAAAATTAAAAGAAGTAACTTACATTAAAAAATATAAAGATATGATACTTAATACTTGATCCATTTTTTCCATGAAATATATAAACTAAGAGTCTCGGATTAATCTATTTCCATGAAGTTACTTACGCATCGAACATTAATCATTCGCGGTACGTAGGAATTTAATATGCACGTAGCGGAAATCTATTTTTAAATCTGGGTGCATTTAAGAATACATTACACCGAAGGTAGCGTCGAACGTTTTAATGCCTCTGAAATGTATCAGGCTTCCATGTCCTTCAGCTTTTTATGCTTCTTTTATCGTACTTCATTCCGTAGAGTCTCGCTTAATAGTACATCCGCTCGAGAAGCTTTCGAGCTGACAATAAAGATATTGAACCCTTACGTTTCAAGCAGACGATTGCTACGGTATTAATTCACGATAAAAGCGCTCCTCCTTCGTTTCCCAAACGTTTCGATCGTTCCTATTATTATGACGAATGCGGTGTCCGTGAATCGCGTCGCTCTTTTGCGTTATCGTAAAATAATTCATTTAAGTATTAAGATCAAGTATTAGTTCGTAAAATTACATACACATTACATATACAAATTACATATACATTTATGAGCGAGCATGAGTTGGAATTAGAAAAATAAGAAGGAGTAAGGTCGAAAATAATTTAACGACTGGGATCAACATCGTATGTATATTCTTCAAATTTTATGCAAGTTATTCTCAAACATAATTAATGACACAATTGATGCATTGTCGATGATATTTCCGGTTCTGGTATTATTCCTCGATTCTCTTGAAAAATGTTCAATCCATGTTGACAAATCGATTGAATTGCAAGTTAGATGAAAAAGATCCTTCTAAATATTTGTCATTGTGATTACATGAAAGATCCTAGCGTTTATGTGATTTACATGATATTAGAAAACGTTAGAAATTTATCGTGGTTACTATAAAAATGAAACATTTTGATAAATCGTTTAATAAAACGGAGTAAAAGTGCGTGGATTATTTGCGAACAGTGATATATATATATGTGCATGTAGCAGGTGGGACATCAGCAAAGTTCTAAAGTCAACTGGAATTTTGAAATATTTATGTTGTACCATTGATATTATACCATTGATCATTCAAGTACAACATTTAATAAATTTACATATTAAACATATAAAACTAAATTCCTCAAATTTAGAAAAGTACATATACACATAAACGTGTCCTATTGTATTAAACTTGAAATCCATCGATATCAAAATACATCGCTATTTTACAAATTAAATTACAAGTATGAATTACAATTTATGAATATTTCTGCCAGAGAAATTACATTTTACTACCCCTAATCACCCATCTTCATACTATTCCACTTTACCTTTATTCCAAACAGTTATCCTTCCAAAATCCAATCAAGGAGACATCGACGCTTCCAACAACCTCCATCAACAACTATAGAGTTCCCTATCGAGTAGGAAGCTTAGGGTTGAGATTTATATCACCACTTCGAACAAGAGGAAACACACCAAGAGGGTATGTCGCGTGTTTTCACAGAATAAAGAGGTGTATATTTTTCTGCGCGGGATAGCAAAGTCAATGTATCCCTTGGATATTCATTGACGTTTATTGCATTGATATTAATCGATTAGGAAGGGTCCCATGTATCGATGCCACATCTCTCTCCTCTCTATTCTTCCTCTCTCCTCGACCGAGATGCTACCTGCTCGTACAGCAGGGGATGTTTGCGGGCACTCGTAGTTGTTTGCGCGTGTTCGATGGCGGCATAAACGGGAACGAGCATTGTTTGATACAATGGACCAGCTTTAATGGATGTTTCTCGCAATGGGAAATCGCGCTGCGAGCAGGAAACGCATTTTTTAATGCGGCCAACGAGCGAGACACTTGTACAAGCAGCCGAGTCCGTTTGAAATGTAATCGCGCGCAGGGATGAAATATTCATTCGCGAGTTTCGATGTTGGCAAGAGGGAAAGGGTTGATCGATTCTGACGACGCGCAACCGTTCGAACTGTTTTTATAAATTAAAGTAATTTGGGGGTGAGTCTGATAAAATTGATAAAATTCAATGTTCTTGCGAATATCTCTGTACATCTTGAATAGAAACGGTGCATAATGAAATTATGATTAAATTATTGATTATACGAGTGAATTCTGTTTTTAATAATTTCCTGAAACCGTAACATGACGCTAACGAATAAGCAGAGAAAGAGGGAGGTGGTTATTATGTTAAAAATGTAACAAAATAATGTACATTGAATAAAACCAGTAAAATAGATGAAGTATGAGATGTAAAGGAGAGTGGATGCTTAGGACACAATTATGAAAGCAATAACAATTCATTAATAACAATAATTTTATTCAATTTCATTGTCAAATTGGTTCGTTCAAGTGGAATCCCAGATCGCATATTTGAAAGACAAAGTTTTATCTCTGATCTATATATTTAAACTTCATACTGTTATAAAGAATAGTGCATCAATTAGGAATTAGAATCATATTTAATTCCTGGACAACTAATTCACTACGCTCTTTAAGTTTCCAAGTAATCTCGATTTAATGTTTTGGTACATCATATACATTTCTTGTTAGAATTTCTTATTGTAAAATTAAAATCGATCATGTAATAACATCTTCTTATCACGCTACACAGAATATGCAAAAATTTACGTTCTAATTTACAAGTGATCTTTTTTATCGTAATCATCTAAAGATCACATTTTCAAATGTGAAAATAATGCTTCAAAAATAATAAATGTATCAATAGTACATCAATATTGTTGTATCGTGGACGAGGGGCTCTGGGGGGTGTCGGGCGAGTTATAAACAAACGCTTGCGGAACATGTGCGTGGTGCGACTAAGACAAAAGACGTGGGGCTAAGACAAAAGACAAGAGGTTGTTAAGGGACAAAACTGAATTAACAGTCATTGTGAGTTGAGAAGTCAGGGAGTGCGAATTGCGTTGTCGAGATAGTGTTGCTAGCATTGTCGAGAGAGTGTAATTCGCGTGAGAAAGGATCCAACGATCCGTGTTGACTCCGACGAGAGTTGCAAATTAACTATCCAGTTGTCTTAATTATAGTACGTTATTGTGATTAGCTCATGTTAAATAACCATCGTTTCCTGTTTAACCAAAATCTGTTCAATCCATTTATTGTAAATAAACTAATTGTAGTAAAGATCCTACAATATAGTATATCACATACTAGTAACGTTTATAGGAAAAATATACGAAGATCAATCGCATTTGCCGATCTTTAACCTTCCTATCTGCATCCTCGAACCCAACCTTCGTCCAAATTGATTTACCATACCACAAGTAAACACATTAATCGCCGAAATATCGCCATTTATACACCGTCCCCTAAAACCTAATACCAAAAGCATTGCTGCACGGTATATGAATAAGTGGTTAACAGGCATCGATGTCAGCCCGTTTCTATTTTCTCGCGGTGGCCCTTTGAGATGCAGACTATAGAGGCACGTAAACGATGCACGAGCACGGGAACGTGAATCGGCGTGCTCCACAGGTATCGATGGCGTATCAATGGGGTCCCATTGTGAATGCCTTTTCCTCACCCCTCGACGACAATGAGAAGAACGGGCTCGCGTAGAGCAGGTAACATGTCGAGAAACGATTGTGCCACGACAGCGATTGATACGATTCCGAGCGAAATCTCGCGGCGCCATTGTTGCGTTTCGTCGATACGACTTACGCGTGTCTCTCGAGGGCTCGCGAACCAGCTAAAAAAGACCGATTCCCCTCGCAAAGAAGCTGACACAATGCCGCGGCAAAATGATAAAGGTAAGAGCGAGGGAAAACGGTGGAAAAGATTCGCGACGAATGGGGAACGGGCAGAAACGTAGGTTCGTTCAGATGCTGAATGTATCTTTGGGGTTTATGCGCTTTGTGTTATCGGACGATGAGAAATATTAGGCTGATCGTGCGTTACAACAAACAGGGAATTAATTGAAAAATTGCTTTAGAATGATTAATTATAAAAGAGTTGGTGATTTTGATTTACTTTTTGGGGTGTGCTTTGCCACGTTGTATAACGCGAGCATTAGAAATAGGATTAAAAAGAAAGGTTGAAGCGTTGTATTAGAATAATTAGGTTTAGATAGTTTGTTATATTTTTTAAATTTAACTGTATTGTGTAATTCGAGTATTCAAAATAGAATTGATATGGTTGAGAAATGACATTAGGATTAATTATAAAGGAGTTAACGGTGATAGTTTAGTGCTTTTTAATGCTTTAAAGTTACTGCTTTATTTTCTTCGGGATATAAAATTCAAACTGTGAATTTCAATACCGTAGAAAACCTTTGGTCCATTGTAACATAATTGAACTCGATGAATTTTGAACAGACGAGAATGTTCGTCGTTAAAATGAACTATAGATACTGGGCGGTACTGTGCGAGCAAATTGGAACCATGTTTCAATTTTTGTCGTGCTTGTCGATAATTTTATTTCACTCCCGGGAATACTCCAGGATTTTTATTAACTGACCATCGATAGATGAGTTCGATCTTTTTGATCGACCGTATAAAATTACGTATTTCGCATACAAATCACCGATCTTGCCCTATCCCTGATCTTACTAGCTCTATTTTAGTTACTTCATAGAGTAGAGAGCACAAATTAAAATTAATATCCTAAAATGAAGTGTTCTAACTTAAATCTAAAATATTATACGCTTTCGTACGAGACAACGATACATGTTGAAAACTAATAATATCAAGATGTAAAAAGTCATTCATTCTTCCAATCTTATATTTGTCTTGTATACAGTCAGTCGCGAAAGTCTACGCAAAAGTTTAAGTAAAATCTTTAGCCTACGAATTTTGTTGACACACTAAGACCCGTATTGTTAAACTTTTAATACGATTTGTTCACTTTTATCTTTATCAAAAAAAAAAAAAAAAAGTGAAAAGACATAAAATACGATGTTAGAAAAATTCAGTATGCGTCTGTTATATTTACATGAAATTATAAAAATAGTAGACTTAATATTATATTCACATCCTGTAGGTTCCCCCTTGTTCGCTACGTAAGCATCGATAACGTCCTCCTACTTCGTCCTGACTTTTGGCGTCGAAAAAATTAAAAATATTACAATTCGTAATGTGATTTTACCCCAAAATTGCTATAAATTGAATTTTCTTTAATTCTTCTTAGAGATAAATTAATAACAATCGTATCTATAATACGTAAACATAAATAATCTCTAGTTTTTAGTTTTCTTTGGTAAATTAGATACATAAAATTCGACGAGTACTGTACGTAAACCTTCGTGACTGACTGTAGTTAATCATCATGCAGACAATGTTAGATCGTTTCGTATCGAACCGTACTTTCGACGTTGCGTTCGATTCCACCTACAACCAGGTAAACTAAACATTTCGGAAAATAAATTATTACAACCTACGCAATATACTATTCGGATTTTACGGTCGGATCGTTATTTACGGCATAAATTTAGCGGTGGCCGGGTCGGTCGTGGCCGTTCAATTAAGATGGGTACACGGGACTGACAGTTTACAGTCCGGCGTAATTGACAAAGTTTGTTAGGGAATTCGACGGAAGCGAACCGCGCCATGTATCGGTGACAGATCACGCCGAACGTTGCTCTCCCTCGTCCCAGTGATTGAAAAAGCTCTGTATTTGCCGGAGGAAATTTTATATTCGATCAAAGCCCGGCTGACCAGCGAGACAGGCATCCCAGGAATTCGATTAAAAGGTGATCGAATTAACGTGACAACGTCGATTACAAATCTATACAGTGCTTTAAAATTTTTTGGGACCTTGCGAAACGAAAGTTGCGATTCTGGAAAAATTTTCTGTTTGAACACTGTGTGATTATATCGTGATGGTTTGGTTCCTTGTTTGGTTGGTTGGTTTCTGTATATTCAAAGGTATAAAGTCGTGGAACGTGGTCATGCAATCGTTGAAAATGAAAAAACGTATACGGGATTGCTTAACGTATTATTAAAACGTGATTACAATTATCTCAATGTGTTTTCGCATTAGAAAAATCTTCATTTTATGAGCTCGTCAGGAACTGAACTGATCACTTTTATTAATTTCTTAATTTCATTAGATAAGTAAATTCTAAGGTAAGCTTAAAAATCTCCGTATTCTGGATTAGTTATGAAATGACACAACGTATGAAGTCAAGAGCAATAACTAATTTATCTAAAAAGATTTACACACACACAAAAAAAAAGAAAAGGAACGATAAGTTCCCTTAAAGAAAATTATATCAGAGAATATTAAGCTTCTATAAAAGTCGTACAATATAAAATATATCTAGGTGCGAAGAAATATTTAATACAAGATCAACAATTTCTCTTTTTCTACGATTTCTAATTTATTGAAACAGCGATTAATATAACTGCTTCCAAATGAAATATCATTAGCCATAAGGCATAATCTGTTTGATCGTGCAGGATCTCAAAACAGGACGCAATATACCAAGACATCTATCTCATCACCTCTCGATGATTTAATTTATTACGCCACTCAACGCAACATCGAAACGATTTACTAGCCAAGATTCGCTATTAATTCCGCCGTATCCAATCTTCCGAGCCATGTGACAGTTGTTTATCAATTAAAACTCGTTCGCTCGTGAAAATACGATGCTGTGACACGGCTACTTACACGAGCCACCGCTATCGAAGCTACCCCAAAATTTCAATCTCCAACGACGCCGTTCGATCGACGCAATTAATGCGACTGCCTTTAATTATCTTCCTCGTCTCCTTCAAAGGAGAAGAGGAACCACGCTCAAAACAAGGAAGGGAAATATCAAAGGAACACTGAAAGAAACACGAAGATAAATGGAAAGAGAGAGACCAATCTTGGCACAGGCGTGTAAATAAAGAGGTTTATTTATACGCGTGCAATTAACCAGCGAGCAGATCGGCAGTCGCAGATGCAACTCTGCTCGAAGTGCATCAAGCAGCTACTTATCCACAGCGGTAACTGCGCTGGTGATAGCGTTAATAGCGGTGCGTGTGCGCTCGACTAAAGGTCGTTAATGCGACGTTATCCAGAAAATAGGGCGTCCGTTTTATCGGCCCCGTCGTTTCGTCGCATTTTTCGGTGGCCACGCCGTTATCGTCTGGTCGATAAAACCTTTGCCGTGATGGAACATCGAGAAATAATGTCGTCGTTGCTCAGTTGATCGGTTTTGCGGCGAGTATTCAAAAGAGGAAGCGTGTTTCGCCATATCGGGCCACTTTTAGTCGACTGATAAGTAACACGATTTTTAGATCATCGAAGAATACGCGTTGACGTATTGCTGGGAAAATGTTGATGATAGAAAGAGATGGGATGGAGGCGTTGGTGAAAATAGCAGAGATTTGATAGTTTATTGCAATGGTATCGTTTCGTCGGTTTATTTTAGGAGGATGTTTAAGGAGAATGTCGAACCGGCGGTTTTATGAGGAGATTTTTTATTTGTGCAGGAGTGGATTGATAAGATCGATGTAAAGTAGCACAAGTAACATTCCCAAGAGCCATTCATTCCTAAATGAAGATATTGGCGTGGTAAACGCTAGATCGTGGATGCTTAGGTAAATTAAGATTTATAACTATTGATATAAGTGATAAACATAATTATAATTATGAATAATGATAAACAGTCAAGATCCGTCCAACTTTTTTAAAAAAATTGTTTAATCGTTCAGTTGTATTTACAATTTTTATAAATATCGATTGCACAGAATTACTTTTTTGGGGAGTGATGATTGCGAAATTAAACTACAAATGTATATGCAAATTCATACCTTTACAAGTATAGTTAAAGAAGTTGAAAATAAGCAATAAGTTCTACTTAGTTAAATATGTTAACGAGTACTATAGAAGTATTAATTGGATATTCCTGCATGTTATATTTATTTCATATATTTTAGCACATTTATACTTATAATAAATGGATAAATATTCGATATCTGATAATTGGATTAATAATTTAAATCGATATAAATTAATGTGTTTCTTTGCAGAATTGCTCGATCTAAAGTTTTCAATGTGTTGATTGTTGAAAATATATATATATCTACAACTCGAAGAGCTACTTAATTCAAAGAAAATGAACGATATAAAGAGTTAATAATTATTTTGTACGATTTACTTGCGATTGGATAGAAAATCTTGAAGAACGATCATTACGAAAGGCAAGAAAAATACACGCGATTAACGCAAAAAGATAGTGAATATAAATTTCTAAATACGTCCAAAAAATTTCGAGAACGAGGTCAAATAGCACGAGAATGCCCTGCTGTTGTGAATAATAATGATTAACACCTGTTCGTTAATTGAAACGTGCCAACAACGCCTGTAAAGCTTTCTGCTTCAATCACTGTAATTATGTATTTATAAACGCTATTTAGCATTCGTCGGAGAAGGTCTAAGGCTTTTCCTCGGCTAATGAGTCTTCGTTATACACGCGTTAAACCTGTCGTCTAATCGCATTTGAAATGTTTTCGAAAATGATCAACGCATCCTTGGCAAGTATATTATAAATACATAGAGGTATTTACATTCATCGTGATTATACAGATGACATGAGAAATTGCTTCTTTGATTTCGAGACTATAGTTTAAAGATAAATTACTTAATTAAACATACTATGAAATAAATAATAACATTAAATTGCTTTACTGTGTTAAATAAAAATGATAAATAATACCAAATTATTATCGCAAGAATATTCCCGACGATAACATAATTGACGTACCGTACAATTCTATGCAATTATATGCAAGTATGTGCAATTCCGCATACTTTAACAATATGTTAGTGAAAACATAAAATTGCATGAACGCTTGCAGTGTATTCATTAAAAAAAAAAAAAAAAAAATTCAAAGTGACTAAAAGGGTGTAAAAATCAAGGAATCTTTAAACGGGCCGACTGGGACAGGTCCCGTAACATCGTAGCTTCACGCTTTCATCGGGCCGCTGGGTCCGGAGCTTTGATCCGCGAGACAGCTGGTAAAACGGCCGCGTAACAAGAGGAAAATAGTATCCGGTATCGATTAGAGGGGTGCGACGAGATTTTCCGTGGCAGCGAGCGACGCACGATTTCACGGGCGTTAACTCGAATCGAGGCGAACCGTCGATGGCCGGTCGATCGCGACAAGATAAATGACCGTGCGTCCGGCCAACCAGCAAACCGGCACTATTCTCCCAATTATGTGGCCTCTCCATCGACCCCGGTGTCCACCTGTCGCCGGGAACACGCCGTGATTGATGGACCACACGCGAGCAGTACGTGCCTCGCCACCGCCTCGATCTTTCCACCACTCTTCCTTCTCTCCTTTTCTTGCTCCACCTTCGACCGCTCGGCGTCGTTCAAGACTGAAATTTCGCGAACGCGTGACGCTTTAATTGTCCACTTTAATGCCTTTGCGTGGTCTTTGATCACGCGATTCCACGTATTTAAGCGAACCGTGAACCGATTCTGACGAATCGTCAGTTTCAGACGAATTCTTTAAGCTCCAGCCGCGAGCCACTCGAGGCATTCTCTTCACGCGGTATGTAATGATGGTTGTTGACGTTCTTCGCGGCTACTAGGAAGTCTGAGATGCGTCGCGGAACTTTTTAGACGTTATGTAATTTCAGGTTTCTGGATATTAGTCGAGTTTAATAGGAATTATATAATTAGTGCTTCGGTGATAGCTAGCTGAACAACATTACCATTAGAATAATACGGTATTCGATGTGAAAAAGTAGGAGTAGATATAGAAATGAACGATATTTGTGTTTAATATTTTCTCATGACATTACAAAGAACGAAAACATTCAACGTGGATATAATTATAACCCCAGCTTGTGTCTTATGAAATAGGTGTTTTAACTTATTAAACAACAGTAATTCTGAAACCAAAATTCATCGGTCTAATAAATACGATCAATAATGGAAAATACAAACCGTTGCAAAGAGTAATAAGAGATACAAAATATCTCTGCAAATTTACCAAACTATCCTAATCGGCGCGTTAATTACAAACGCTCGATCCCGTCCCTGATTTCTCTCACAAAGAATCCCAATCCCTATAAAATAAATTCGGACAAACTAACTATATACGTGCAAATAGTAGTCCCAAAAATAAACCGTGGCTACCGTTCAATGATCAAATAATGGCCGTAAAAATATGAAGAAACCGGATCGGAGTAACGAGGACCGCGATAAATCAAAAGCAGCGGGGTGAAACGTTATCGGTTCCAGATCAAAGAGCTTAACGATCGGATCGAACGCAGCGACGTAGGCTTGAGCCAATTATCAGTGCCACGAAGAAACGGAGCGGCGCGGCAGCAGCAACGATGGCGACCTCGGTTGGGGATGTTTAATTAATTAAGCCGGTCGTTAAATATAAGTCGCGTGGTAGCCAGGGTGTCTAATATTTCTTTGACTTTACGATTTTGCGCCGCGTGGACCAGAGGAGTCCCCATAGCCTATTGGACACTCAATGGGCGTCCCATAGGTACCAAAATGAAAAAGAGTACGTCGTCGTAAGGTAGTGAATGGAATTAGCTTATTTTATATTTGATAAAAATTTTTAATATTTAAAAATCTGGTAATAAGTTATATTTTTCATATTTCACAGAGAAACGGTCTTAAAATTCAACATGCGTTGTTAATGAATTTTACACTGGCAATTTCTCATTTTTTATTTGATTTTAGTTTCAAATATATATATATATATCTTTGTGTAATATTATGTCACTGATTTGTCAAAATTTACAAAACTTCGTAGATTTATCGGTTATTTCCAGATGGTTTATATTTCTGGATTTTATAGTCCCTTTAATTAATAAGTATATTAAAATATTCCTTGTTACGCATAAAGTGACTTTAGTAATAAAAATAAAGTGTTAGTTGTTAGAATAAAAAACAACAAAAATGTACCGATATACTATTCCTGTGATTTTCATTTGTCATGCTTCTTATATTTTCTCAAGCGAATAATAATACGAAACAAGTGGAACAAGAAGAAAATAATATTTCAATTACACTGTAAGATCGAACTATCAAATTCACTCATTTCTCAGACAACTTTCTAATAATCACAAAGATCGCGTTCTACGAATGTAAATAGACTGGAAATTTTGATTCGTTTACAGGAAATTCGAAAGTGCAAAATTTCATAGAATGCAGAGCGCGCATAATATGAAAAAATATATAAAACATCCACAGTATAGTGTTTTCTGTAACACTTGGTACGTAAAACAATTTTTTACCAAGGTTCTACATGCTCTTTTACGTTTTCAAAAATACGAATTTGCATAAAAATCCGCAGTGTAAATATAAATGAGGAAACTGACTAATTAAACAGGTAAAGACGAGTCTGATAAAACGGAGACATTCTGTTGCAGCTAAAGCACGTTCCGTGGGTACCAGTGTGAAAAAAATACGCGGTCGCAAGGTAGCGGAAGGAAGCAACCTATTTTTGTGGCTGGAGAGCCCGTACGATGAGACTCAGCGTGGGGTTCGTTTCTTTTTGGTCGGTGATACTAGATGCCCCGTCTAGGGGAGGTCTTTGACGAAGACGAAGGCGAACACGACGATGGGTAAAGGAAGATCGAGAAGATGAATAAGAGAAAAGAAGGAAAAAGGATGGATCGAGCGACGAAATAAAGAGAAGGACGTCGTCTGGGTGTTGGATTACTCAAGGCCTACGGGCAGTGGTTCCTTGAAACGTGCAATCGAGGCCCGCGGGTTTCGACAGTCTTCTTCCTGGGAATTTGGTTGCCAATTGCACGACGATGAGTCTTTTTTGAGGCTAAAGACTTGGAGAGCTACGAGGAAAGATACTGGTGTGAGTAGATGTTTATATACGTTCGATGGCTCGAATTCGTTGTTTTCGTTGTCACGTTATTTCTTATTGCATATATCCATCGCTAAATTATTCTCATCGAATGGTACGACAACTAAAATGCAACAATTACGACAGCGGAATTGCTTAACCTCGCTGTGGCTCGATATAACTCAATTTAACCCGAAAACGTAGATGTATAATTGAATAAGTATCATTGGAATATGGTTAATGATACCAAAGATAGTGTTTCGATATTTGATTCCAGCATGAAATATATTTATCTGTGTTTTAGTAACTTCTATGTATTTTACGCTTTTCATAAATAGAGTACTTTAAAATTTACAAAGAGGACATCCGGAAGCTATGCAAACGTCGATAAGAAACGTAGAAGAAGAGCAGAATTAAATAATTGAATCTACACAACGTACGTACCACTAGCAATGAATGGAATCGTGAACACTAATCTTTCATGAGTTTAAAATATGAATGATATTCGTAGGTCTCACGACTTGTCTATTCAAAACACTCTGAGAAGACTTACGAGTAAACGGCGTTAAGAGCCTCTGTAACCGCTCGATACCGGTACCGTTTCGAGTCACGAATCGAGAAACGGAGATCGATAGCCGGGATACTCGCCAATATTCCTGGTGCCGATAATCTTCGCGCAATTTCGCGGAGCCGTGAAGCCCGGGGCGGTCGGTTTGCGGCGGCGAAAACAGAAAGAGCGAGCGGATCCGCGGTGCAGGATCACGGAATGGTTAAGAAGCGTTCTCGTAGTCTTGGCTCCGAGATCCAGCCACCCCGTCATTTACATATTCATACCCTATCGGTTGATCTCGATCAACGATGCCTGATAAAACAGTTTAAGCGCTAATGCAGCCGCCGCGGTGCCCAGTTCCAGGATTTTTCTCGTCGCGATAATCTCCGTTTCGTCGGGATTTTCAATCGATTGCCATCGCTTTCCCCTGGCCTGGAACCACGGGAAATTACCAATGAATAGTGGCAGCTTTGGAGAATGGTGAAAGGAAACGCGGCCAAGTGTCGCAGTGTGTTCTTCGATGCTTCGAGGGATAGGATGTTTACCCACGTGCGCCAACGACTACACCGAGCTGGGAGTTAAGATAATGTTTGCTCGAACCAGGAATCGACTATAGGTTACCATCGACTACCGTGCAGACGCCTTTTTTTAGCTGACGTTACCGTGCAAGGTGAGGGATTGTTTTTTCTAGCGAATTGTTTTTATTACACTTTCCTTTGGTGCGCAGAGCAATTTGTTGGAGATTTTAGAAGTTAAGTTAAAGAGCTTTTAATTGAGACCGAGGATCGAAATTTAGATCGAGGGTCGAGGGCGCAATTAGTTACACATGTGTGTGTTAAGTTAATTTTAGAGACATTTTTCTTCGCGCTTTTGTTCAATATTTACGTAGAATCGAGCGAAGGGAATATTCGAAACGTGTCTTTTGAGTCTGTATCTGTCTGTCGTAATTTGTCGTGGCGTGAAACAGATATTGATACGTAGAAATAATAGAATTCAGGATTTATCTTCACTTCAACGAATTTTTCTATCTACGTGTATTTAAAAATTTTCTGACAGAAGAGTTAGCAAAGTTAAAATATTGCAAGCTAGTTATGGCAGGCGAATTTTGCGAAACGAAGAAATAACGTAGTTGTAAGTTTCAAATTCACTGAAACATCAATAATACCTCGAAAAATTAGCAACAAATTAATAAACAACTATCGATGGAACCCAACAAATCCATCGCAAAGCAAACTCAAATCTATTTAAATCTCTTGAAAATATCTCCAATAAACTAATCAACGATATTTGATAGGGAAGTTTCTAAACAAATTAAGAAGCTACAGTAAATCTAACAATCCAAAGGACGATATCAAAATCAATCCTATTCAAACAATTTCATACACACAGAGGCCCCGATGAAAACAACGAAACAGGCCTAAAATTCCTCGATAAAGTTAACAATCAACTATCGATAAAATCCATGAAAGTCGCATCGTGTATCAAAATGAAACACTTCCGTGTAATCATTAATCTGAAATCTGGAAAACGCTGAAACACTCGTCCAATCCGGAACTCATCGTAAATTCCTTTCACACAGAATCGTTCGAAACTCTTCGCTGCAGTTCCGCAAAAATCCATCTACCCGTCCATCGATCTGAATATTTCCATCGGCCAGGATTTTACGCAGGATCGTTTCATCGATCGACGATTCCCTTCCCATCTATACACGTGCTTCCCCGTTTATCGTCCCGATAAGAGTATCCCGAGGAGAGATAGTGTCTACCAGAACAAGAAGCATTCCGTTGGTTCGAGGAGAAGCCTGGAATTCCTGGTCCGTATCCATTTCAAAGGACAATGATCCGGCAGTGCCTTTGTGCGATCCGCAATGGAGTGGTTGGACTGTCGTTGATTACTGGCGAAGGAGCAGCGCTATGGGTGAAAAGCTATGACAAGGGTTGCACGAGTGAAAAGAGAGAAACGAGAGGGGCTGGATGAAAGTTTGGAAGAGAGGGGAGTAGGGGAGGAGGGGTGGTTGCTATCAATCACACAGGCTGGATGAAAGCCACGCGGTCGGCTCTGTGTCACGCCATTGTGAAATACCAGCTGAAATTCGAGCGCGAATCGTCCGAAATTTTGGAATTTTAATTCAACGGCTAGAAAATCGCTGGCTATTCGACGGATCGACCGGTATTGTCTGCTGTCCGCGACACGTACGGATGCCTGGAAATGATTATTTGCTGGCTGTATGGTGTTTCGATGAGATATGGCTGAATGGAAATTTCAGGGGCGAGCCATAGGTATGGATTGATTGGCGGTAAATATTCGCGGAAAGATTTGTGGTACTATTCGTATTAAAATCTTGTAAGTTGAAAATGGGAATTGTTTCGTTTATGGAACAGACTGTTTTTACGATGCTTGGTAACCGCGTTAAAGGTTTTTAGTATCGGCAATGTAGCAGTATATTTAACAACGTGATTTCCGAGATTTTTCTTACTATTATTTGGGCAAATTCTTGTGTCTGTTCTTTTAAAAAGATCGAATCTCGTAGGTGGTTTTATTCGTTCGACTGGGATTTTCCTTTATTAGCGAGATTCGCGTTTGATCAATATTGTCAACATTTTTCGATATTCCTCTATCTTTTTTAACATTTTTTACGCTTGTTAAAATTTATTGTGTCTTCTATATCTCTTCACGTTTGTTACGTTTCTTCAATTTTTCAAACCAACGATAAGACGGGGCAGACGCAGAAGAAGCGAACAAAATATTTCGATCGCGCAATAAGGTTTGCTTCGATGTTCTTTTAAAAGATCCAGCTCGCTCGTTTCTCAGACAATTTTTCGGCAACTAGAAAACCACATTCCACAGGTACAAATAGAAGAACCGACTAATTAAATCGTGAAAAAGTATAAAACGAAGGCGCTTCGTGGTACCCGGCGTTTAATTTGCGTTACAATCTGGGATTACTGTCAACAGCTTTTATTATACATTCTGGTCGTAGCATTTCGCGAATCGCCTGGTATTTTCTGCCCTAAACGACAACACGTTTCCTCCTCGAACGACATTCCGTCTTTTTATCGTTCACTTTATCGCATTCCCCTTATATCGAATTCATGACCAAGAGATGCATCGGATAGGATGTTCCGTGGCGTGTCCAGCTTGATGTCTCCAACGGACATCATCCGTATTTTTATCAGTGTCTCCCGTAGGATGATGACACGACGTCGCCTCGTGAAATGACAGCAATTAAAATTCCATCGTTCGCGGACCTCGAAAATCGTCTTGTAAACGAGTATCTTTCGATCGATGCTTGTCGTTGATGTAATCTTTTCATTAATGTACATTTTTAAGCAAATTGGTCCAATAACGACGAGACGGAACTCGATGATTTATACTCTGTACCTGCCAGGTAGACGACGCTCGAACTAGTAATAGGATCGTTAAAGAACGATCTAGTAATAAGATCTACGGTAGTTTGGTCCTTTGCAAGACGACCGTACCACTCTACACCTCCTTCTTTATCCTTTCGTCCACGCTGCATATTTCTTCCTTCTTTTGTTAAGTAATTCTTCCTTTTTCGCGGTTCGTTATAACTTTTTTGAAATTTCATCAGCACCTAGTCACGAAGGAATCTAATACCAGGTCCTAGATTTTCATGAAGGCGTCGTGTTCACATAACACGTGCAGCCGAATATTATTTTACCTGGACGTAGGAGGGGGGAAACGAATTAGATGTCCTGGGGCGAGCAGCGGTCGGTTTCTGGTTACACATGGACCTCCTAAGGCTGTCCGGGTTAATAAAACATTGGTACCTACGACAGTAGTCCCTTTATTACGAGCGTGTCGCATGATTTTCGACGGTTTCGCTAGTCTGCCAAGAAATACACTCCGATCAGCATCGTGCTGTGTCAACGAGATATTTTGACTGGTAAAAAAGCAACGTGCTTTCAAAGGGTTAAAAGATTTTTGTTTAACCAACTGGACTAGCGAGGATTCTATTTTCAGATCGGGAGTCTTTGATTATTTTATTTAATTTGCTTGACGAGGTGAGTTTTCGAGAGATTGTGGAATTTTGTGCGAATACTGCACGTATTCTCTTTTATTTGAAATATCAGCGACGACTTAAGAACTCGTAGAATTATATTGTTAAAAACAGGAATATATGAATTGCTATTAATTTAGAATATTGCAATTTACATTCATACGTTAAAAAATATATTTTTCGATCTTGTAGGTAGGAGAGAATTCTTCCTAACTTTAGATATTTTCGATTAATTTTGTCAATAGAATTAACTTTTTGTAGTATCAGCAGGACTAAATAAAAACTGTGTGTAAAAAAGTTTATTACTGATCGGAACTTCACTACGATCGCTAATAACAGGGTATAAAAGATTCAAGATAAATGGCCCAATCACACCGATTATTTTGGCAAAAAATTTTATCAACAACATCAATTTTGTGCACATCTATACTACTGCCCTAAAATTCAGTATAAAAATAATTTATTACAGATTGGAACTTCGCCTTTAATTACATTGTGACCACAGTGTACAGGAAACACAAATGACTTTATAAAACCAATTATTTTCGTAAAAAAAATTTCTCAAAACAATATATTTCCCCACCATTTATATTCATTAATAGCAACAAAATTGATAGGATCGTGATAAAGAAAATGGGATAACGTTGATCGTGGCCACTGTGATATAATATGATGTTATAAATTTAATACACATTTTTGATCTACCTGCTCATTTACATATGAATAGATCGCGATCAAAGATCATTAAGATGAAACAACCGCTCGATGTTGCTCAGAGCGAAAGATAAGGGAGGCAAGATGGTGCGAAGGTTTCGAGCAAAAATCGAGAACGATTTATACCGACTCACGGTAGTCGATCGATCGATAATCCAGCATCGATCGAACCCTTTTCACGAGCCAGACTTGGAATAATTGAGCTGTATGCCCGAATAACCGAATTAACGATATACCTGTCCCTTTATCTGAAATGAATCAACGAAGAGAAGAAAGAGTATTCTCGTCGCGTCATCGAACGCGTCATCAATTATATCGTCAGCAACGCCCTTCGTGATGAGAATGTACAAACACATATATGAATATTTTCATATATCCTTTAGAATTTCCATTAACTCCTTTATTCTTCTCTGATCTCTATGATTAATTTTATCTTGATTCTACTAAAACACTATTTGTCGTTGGCAATTTCCAGCGTTTATCGTAACATTATTTCTCGTAAAAAGAAAGAAAAGCAAAAATGAAATTTACTTCTCAAGTGGACAAAAGAACAAGAAAATAATTTACCAAGGAGGAGAAGGAAGACAAGACTTTCGAATCGAACTTTTCGCACAAATCCGTCGTCAACGAACATGCACCATTTAATCTCAATCAAATAAGCAGGTATTTCACAGAAATAAAAATAAACTGATCTCGACAAGGGAATAATTAATCTCACAGCTTTCAAGAAAAATACTTGCCTCGCAGTTCATTTGGAATGTGTAAACTGAATATAATAATACATCGGGCGATATAAAATTGATACCTGTGGAAAATGGTAGCTTTTCTGTCGAAATAAAAGACCACATAAATACATGTAATCATCGAAATTTGAAAGAAAGATCAATGAAACTGCGATATTTTGCAAGAAATTGCCCGATAAGGAGCGTCGTACAAAACACCCTTGCCGCATTTAAATGGTGACCAGTATCGACTAACGGAGCCGCAAAGTCCACTTAGTTGTTCCGCACGAACGGATCCCGAAATGAGAGGCCCACGAAAGTGTCCACCTCCTTTCTCAAGGATCCATTTACTCTCGTTGCTCATGGCACAACTTCCACGCATCGTCTCCTTCCCACAATGAGCCACCCTTCGTCCTTTTGCTTTCTTTCGAAAAGGATACTGTCCATTCAGCGCGAATGGTACACCTTTCAGAGTATAATGTTAAAAATCGTTCGAGAAAGGCGCTAAGAATAGGATGAAGGATGTTGTAAATAGTATTGTACTGTATAAGAAAGAAAGTGATATTTGAATGAGTATCACGGTAAATAACAATGAGATTTCAGGTGTAATAATGTCTGATATTTTTCTTTTTCTTTTCAGATTCGTGTTTTCCTTTTTGCGTTGACGGATAATGGTAATTGTTATTATTTGTCTTCCGTATATTATAAAGACCATGATCTTTGTATACCAAAGAGTGTATTGCAAATTTAAAAAAGAATTACAGAAAAAATTAACTATTTCGCATGGAATTAAATCTTCTCGGTCGAATTTTTCTGCAAGAGAGAGACTTCCGCAACAGTTTCCCCGCCAATAAATAAATAAATAGACACGATGTCGTACAACGTATAGCTGAATATATCAGCTTCTTATCGTGCAAGTACATGTACTCTATCAGGCGTGAAGAACTTCGATCGACGCCGATAAAATCTATACGTGTTCGAGCCTTTCTCTTTGTTCTTTTCCAAACGAAGTTGCGAAGTTAGGTTTTCAAGCCGTACGAATCGGTTCCACGCTTAACAGATATCCGTGACGATCCCTCGACCGCTTTACACGACGCACCTATCCAAAGGTACATAAACGCCTCCAGTAAAATCCATGACGTGCGCGATATTCAACGATGATCTTTAACTCTCCCCCTGTAGCTCTTCCGACATTACCGCGCACCTCTGTCAGTTCAAATCCAAGGCTATCACGTGCTTATTTCGTTCGATGACGCGTACGATTCTTCAACGCGAAATTCATCGCAGCTGGAACGCGCTCCATCGAAGAATCTTGAAGAATTGTTGGTAAAAGTGACCCGCTATTTCCAGAAATTTGTCATGTTTTCAGGTGGTTAGGAATCTTTCGATTGTCCTCTCGCATTAATTTTCCTTCTCGTATTAATTTTCTAAAGAATTGTTTGATAGACCGTAGAATAGAATTGACAAGGGATAGGAAATTGTAATAAATTATTCCTTTTGGTATTTAAGACAAGCAGTACGATTTAGAATATAACGAAATATTTATCCAAATAAAGAATATCAAAGTCAGAAATTCGGTAGAATCTTTGTTATTTTCGTCAGATTTTTTCTATCTGAATTTAATTTTTTTAGTGGAATAGCTACTTTTTTAAAACACGTGATAATTCTGTTATTATATGATTCTGATTCATTATTCCGTTATTAGATTGTGTATATAAACCAGACAAACCGTAAGGTTCAACCAAGACACTTGCATCTAGCAAGCTTCTTGTCGGCAGCGATCCCATGATAACGTCAGCAACAATTGAAAAACAGAATAATTCCCTTCAGGTGGAACACCAACATTAGACCAAGTCGTAAAACCCTGCCTGGACAATTTACGAGGCAGCAACTCTTGCAGCTGGAGTTGTTTACCGCGCCTTTTTCGCGTATACATCGCGGTACAGTTATTTCCATTGGCAGTACCGCGCTGCAACTTCATCTTCAAAGACGAAGACCGTTCGAAGAGGTCGGGCAGAAGTTGTGTAGTTTAATTGTTTACAGACACACGAGAGGCCCACGGTACGACTACATAGCCTCGTACGATTCCGCGAGGATGCATTTTGGCTGCCCTAGAATTAACCTGGCGTGGGGCCCGCAGAAAAATTGCAGGGTAGCAAAAGCTGAGGAACGCGGCGACCGTAGGAGATGAAGAGAAGAGAAACGAGGATATTAAGTGTGGGAAAGGCGAAGCTGGCCCACATGACGCGAGAAAAGTAGTCCTCGTGATCCTTTCTAAAGTGGGAATCACGTTTCTTTTTATTTCTTTATAATGCACATTGCTTTAGATATTTTGTATACACACGATCCGGTCGAATATACAGACGACATTCAGTTGATTTCTTGCGAAAAAGTAAGGAGAAAGTATAGAATAAGATTTTTTCGTTCGAGCCTCGGTTTTCGAAAACATCGAGTTTAAAAATTTTTCGAATGAAAACTGAAAATTTTTTTTGTCCAATATTTTCTTTTCATTGTTTCAAAAGGAATTACCTCGTTGTTATTCGGCCAGATTTTGTATTATGTGCATTCTTATGTGCACTCGCCTGATCTTCGCCAGCAAATATCCCATAAATATATAAATATTCCCTGTCTAACTATGATTCGATAAATTCATAAGTTTTATTAGGGAAATTTTTGATATTTTATATCCTGTAACTCATGGTTTTATAATATCGGATCGAATATCCTACTGAATTAATATTCGTGATGCGGATTATGGATCAAATTCAACGAAAGAAAATTGTAACTGTACCTACTCTGAATTTAATTCTAAACTACAAGGTTATCGGATATCAATTATGGATATCAAACTACTGGATATCAATTGCGTATAAAATTTCAATGTTTCGTTGCACACATAGAGGCAAAGATTTAAAATACTTCGAATATGGGAAATTTTGTTCCTCGTTTTTTCAAAGATTTCATAGACGCACAAACAATGAAACAATATTGTTTGCAGTGATTTAGATTTTTTATTTAACGAATGAATGAGTTTGCAAGAGTAAATTTTTAAATTTCTTAGGTAAAATAGTAAAATGCTGAAGATCTATAGTGTTTCAGATCTCTCAGGTGTATTTGGTCGATGTTTGCGTATTTTCTTACAATAAATCTTTCAATACATAGGAAATCATAAAGCATTAGAAGAATCGTTTTCAATTATTTCGAACGTTTCCAGATTTCCCTTACGTTCAACATATATTTTATTCTAGAAATAAACGAAGCCAAGGTATTACGATTTTACGATATTTAAAATCTCAAAAAATAACAAAATTCGAAAGCTTTTTTAAAAAATATATTAATTTCGTTAAACGTACGAAACACACCAAGCTACCAATATCTCCCCATACTTTCGATCTTCGGGAGAAATCGATTCAATCTTCGATTTCCTTAAGAAAAAAACATCCCTAAATATAAATTAAAACTTTCGTACACGCTTTCAACGATAAAAAAAAAAAAACAATCTCATTGCGGAAGTAAAATGAAATATTCAAAGATTCGAGTCGCGTCATTTTTAACGGTTCGCAGAGAGCAAAACGTATTCGTGACCGAGTTACGACGTTTCGATTCGCATAAATCGACACTTGAGTATCGTTCTGGCTTTGTAGCGTGATATACACGCAGCGGTTGGCTCTCTTCCTCTCTCCCCCTCTTCCTCTCTGTCGTTTGCATAACGCGAAATTGCCACTGAAAATGGCCACGCACGGTTATTATTGAAATTTCTCGCGGTCACACGGACATGACCCTATTCCGAAGCGCAGTTACGCGCGAGAACGAGAACAGCTTCGGACGGAACACGTTCATCAATGGATCGTCATCTTCCTTCGAATCGGCGATTTCACCTCGATCGGACCATTACCACGGGTTATCGAGAGGCTGCGGTGGATTTCGCATGACGACTGCCGTTTGTCGACGTCGTGGTTTCTACGGTTTGATTAATGAAACGCGTGGAGAATCGTTCAATCGTCCGAAGCTACCTTTTTTGCCTGCGAAATCATAACCAGTAACCGATTCGGCGTACATTTGGAAAGCGCATGGTGAAAGATAACGTTCTAGCGACAAATTAATGACAAATTGTTTTTGGATCTTTAGTGGGTTTGTTAATCACTTGGCTTGGCATTTAATCGACGTCTGTTATCTGCGTTTATTTAATTTCGTGATATTTGACTGGGAATAATCTTTGACGATATAATACAATAAATGTGTATCGCAGTTGTAATAGAATAATGTTAAATTTGCATTTATTAACCATTCACTTTAAATTAAATCGATGGTCGTAATTGTGACGACTATTTAATTTTATAATATTTAGTTGAGAATAATCTTTGATAAATGTATGTTTCGATTACAGTGAATTAATATTATATTGCACAGATTAAAAGGAATTAAATAAATCGTAATCATTTATTCTATAGCAATCGAAACGTTGTTATGTAGTAAAAAAAGTATTTCATTGCTACCAAGGGGTTAAGAAGAAATAACAAATTCGTCAAGTTCTTTATTGCAAAATAAAGTTTGCGCAGAGGACAATTAAAATAGTACACGTGATATATTTCAAAACTTGAGAATTTAGTAACATGGCAGACGTTGTACCAAAACTTAATATAATATGCTTAATATTTTTGTTATGTTGGAATAATTTAGAGTACTAGAAATTGATAGTAGAGGAAACATAAAAGTAGCATTAATGGTAAATTTAATGGTCGGTACATTGATCCTTAATTGAAGAATGTTAGAGATTAAAGTTCGATATGGAAGGTAGAATGACTAATAGTCAGACAGTACGAGATAGTTTACGACAAAGTGACAAATGGCATTTTCAAAGAACATTAATGATCCGTGAAGAATCTGATCTAAAATGTTGAAAGACTCCTGAGACGATAAAAAATAAACAGTCAAGGAAAAAGAATATATAATATTCGTGATAAGTTGATAGTAATTTGTCTTGCAACGTTACAACTAATCTAACGCGATCTGTCGAAAACGTTCTTAGATACAAAATTTATACTCATATTTATAAATATATTATAAATACGAATAAATATATTTATATACGTGTAAAGAATCATAACCTCGAGATATATTTTCTTTTACTTTCTATTTGTTGGCAAGCAAAAAAACAGATAGGTATTTTCAAAGGAACGAAATTACCCATAAAATTCCATTCCACCAGCGACGATTGCCTCGGATGCAATCTAATTTCTAAAGTTCCCGATGAAACCTTCTAGTTTACGAGCGGCCATTCTTTAACTTTTACGTAACGCACACGCATCGTAAGAGAAACATATCTACGTAACTAATGACCGCAACAGTTTTATGATGAATGCACAGAGACGTCGGAGCGCGCGGAGAAAGGAAAACGGTTGCTTCGATGAGACAAATCGCATTTTCTCAACGACACGTTGCCATTAATTGACTCTTCCATCTCATCTATTGCATCCATCGCAATTCGAGCGCTCATAAGTATCGTAGCTCCCGCACAGTAATCGCGAAATTGACGTTTCAATTAATTCAACGATTACGAAATCATGAGTATACAGTTCGAAGGAGGTTTGCTAGATGTATAACTTTCGTTTTGCTTCGTTTCTAATTATGAACGCGTCTCTCCACGTCGATCCTGCACGCTCGATGAGAATTCCGGTAGGATATTTATAATTTAACGTTTGATGACCCTACGTCATACGTTTCACAGGGATTTTGATCGATGATTATTGACAAACGAGCGAAGGATAAGCGTTGCGGAAACTAATGTTACTTTCTCTGTGCAGATCTTTACGGGCACCGATCGCAAATGGAGACGTAGATGAGGAAATATAATTGATACGAGCGTAATGAAACACGAAGTCGGTTTTAGTCATTAATTCGTACGCTCATTCGTCTTGTTGCATTCTAATTGCGTGTACGATGGTAATTTTTTACTATTATTTTTTCCTCCTCGCGGTTTTTACATCTCGCGAGATAACGTCGATACACGTAATTTCTTTGAACATGTGTCTTTTTCGTGATACATATTAATATAGATCTTTCCTTTCAGCTGCGAAACAATCATAGATAACACAACATTCTCTTCCTTGCAGTGACGAATATTCGTACAATTTGATCGCTATACTATACTCTTCACGATCATAGGAGTACAAAATTTATGAGATTCTATCTCACATCACCAAAATCCTCAACTCTATCCTCGACTACTACCCAATTATAGAGAAAGGAGGAATTTCTTAAACAGCCAATTTGTGGCAAATTGACCTGAACTTTTAGTACTTGTTACATTCATTACTAAAGGTTGTATATTACCAAGTATATTATTGGCTTTCCTAGTAAGATAATATATTATTTTACTGCTTTTTTCCATCGAATCAAGCAACGAAATGTTCACAACTACTCAGAAATGTTTGCTTTAAAGAAACTCATTTTACACTTCGTTATTCCCTCCCCATCAATTTTTATTAATTATATATATTGCGAGATATATTATTGGCTTTCCTAGTAAGATAATATATTATTTTACTGCTTTTTTCCATCGAATCAAGCAACGAAATGTTCACAACTACTCAGAAATGTTTGCTTTAAAGAAACTCATTTTACACTTCGTTATTCCCTCCCCATCAATTTATATTAATTATATATATTGCGAGATCATTCAAGCCCAGAATTACTCAAAAATTTCATTCCCCGAGAACCAACCATACAACTTGCACTCAATTCACTTTACACGATACTTTCCAAACGATCGACATCGATGGTCATACACGTACCAGTACCATATGGTTGCGTCACTCGAAGTCTAACAATTCCAAAGCTCGACAATCAAAATCATCGATAGCAAGCAACAATCGCAGGCTGAAAAGCCCGATAGGCAAAGAATCATTTCCATGCACGTTACCCGGTAATAGTCGATCTACAACGCGATCGTCGATCGCAGTTTTGCGGCCGGCCAAATCGAGCTAGGTCACGGTGACAAATGGCCGCGCGATCAGGATCGCGTGTGATAAATTCCTAGCTCACGGTATCGTTGTACAGCTCCGACGAGTCCAGGAGCAACCGGTTCCAGATCACGATGATATAGGTTTACCCGGTCGCGGAGGATCGATCGATATCGGCCGATAAATCCCATTATTAATGCGGTCTATCGCAAGAAGTTGATAAATTGCCGACGAAGGGTGAACACGCCGTGGCCGCGTCGGTCTCACGTTACAAAACGATCCCCCAAGGCCGCACGGAGAGATTTATCCGGCAACTTCCTCATGATTTTCGCGATCCTATGCATCGCGAGGTCCGCCTAATGACGCGAGCTCTTTTTTTTTCCTTGTCGTGTGGACGCCGAGACCGGTGTCGCTGGTTCGACGGAAAATTATCGTGCTTGAGAACCTGCACGATTTTTAACCAAGGAGTTTTCTGTTGGCAGGATGAATAGGAAATTGATGGCGAACGATGGACGTACAAGAAGAGGAAGGGCTGGAAATGTGAGACCCAGAGGTGGATGGCTCGTTGAGATTTATGGCGGTTCGGTGGAAAATAAGAATTTAGAATTTTTCTTCCTGGAGTACGGGTGGTGGTCTCCAGTATGATGCAGAGTTGGAGTTTCCTACGTGGTGATTGATTCTTGTATATTTGTTACAATATTTTTGAAACGGCACTTGCAAAATTTCGTTTGGTTTGCTTGTTAAGTTCTAGACCAACGACAAACAAATTTTAATCGATATTTTTCTTCGTGAATTTTAATAAACTAGGGTGTCTTTTTATACGCATAGGTATGTATGCTTTTACATTATCTATCTATGCATGTACCCATGGATCTGGATATTCGATATAAATTGAACGATATAAATTGTTTATTTTCTAGGAATACAACTTCTTCTTGTAAATAATAAATAAAATATCATATCAGAACATAGGTATCAAAATCACGCGACATCGTTATTTCAATATTCCTCCCTTCCCCTCAGAATCTTAAACCCTGAGAACCAGTCAGCTCCTTGAAAACCTGCTGCAACCGGAAAGGGTTGATCATATCCTTCCATCTGCGGCGATGTAACTCAATGAGCTCATGCTGGAAACAGACTGTCACCAGAACAGTATCACCGTTTCACCGTTATTACTGTTCGTCGAGACCTGTTCCCCTCTGCCTCTCAAAACACCTTTCTCCGTTCTTTCGAAACAGAAACTGACCTGAATCGCGGTGCATCTATCACGAGGAAGAATCGCGACGAGACACGTACCTATACGTCGTTCGATGCACACGCCGCGCCGGTGGTAACGTTGGTGTACACGGCTGCCACATTCTGTGTGTATTCTCTCTCTTTCTCTCTCTCTCCGTTGTTAATATTATTGCATGGCGCAAGCCGAGTTCTGCAGCCGGCTGCAGGTGCGTCGCTTCTCCACGCTCGATCCACCAAGGAGACGTTTCGGTGTGCATTGTGATCGAATGATATAATAAAGGCTGAAGTCCGTGGGAAACGGAGAACAGAACCACCTGACGCATCGTCGGCTACGACGTAGAGAAAGCCGCGCCGCAGGATAGGCCACGTGACCGGGACCGATGCTACGACGCCGTAAATACCGATCCCGTCGGAAACTGTCGAGAAAACGGGAACGAAACGTTCCCTTTTAAGAGACGTCGCCTGACTGGGCGTTTCAATGGATTTAGGATGGCGTGGTTTCTGAGGTGTTCCACGATCCTCTTCCACTTCGTCGTGGGACAGTGCCGGTGGTTTGACTCGATGCATATTACATCTTTCGTTGTGTAATTTCTGATGTAGGTTGTTTTGTACGGCGAATGAGTTTGTGTTGAAAGGTAGTGGATCTTTCTATAGGATAACGATCTCTGATATCGTGGAACTTTGATCGAAGATCATGCGGCAAAGATACGATAGGAATCCACCTTTGTCGATTTTTTAACTTTTGTTTTAGTCGGTAGCCAAAAGGATGTATTTTGATATGAAATAGTTGGGAATCATAGAATCGAAAATATAGGCTTTTTGAAAATATGCGATAAATGTTTTGTAAGAAACGAATAGTATTAATTTAATTTAATTAACGTTAGTCTATATAACTAACGTTATTAATATTCCTTAAATGTCCAAGGAAATGATAAAAACATATATTTAACCTTAAGAACAAAGGGAACAATAATATCGATGTAAAATTGATTGACAACAAGTGGAATTGTAAAATTGCTTTTCTATGAAACATGAGCAATATTACTTATCACTGTTTCCATCTGTGACCTTTAATTAGTATTATTCAGTCTCTCCAGTTTTGGAAATCTTCAATTAAAGAGTGATTATGGTATAATGTTTTGCCTCAGTTGTATGTATATATCACCTATAATAGGTGTGTATTGTTCTAATAATAAATTGTAACATAAGGATAATATATACATGTAATTGACGCATATAAAATGTCGAATATAGTAGTCAGTAATTATATTTAAATGAAATGCATCAAACTAATCCTCGCATTAATTTACATCAAATTACGATAAATGATGGCACTTATAATAAATCAATGAACATCTGAAAATCTAGATTGTGCTTTTAAGAACGTCCCGTATAATATAATGACTGGCAGATTAGTAAAATGGTGACGCAGGTCAACGCCAAACGTGAAAGGACTAGCGCCAAGGAGGAGCAGTCAAGTCAGCAGATCCCATGTCCACGAATTGTTCGTGCACGGTGTCATGAGTTTACGATACGTCTATCGCTGTTAAGTGTGCAGATGCCAGGTCCTAACAGTTCACATGGCCATCAGAAATGCAGACCCTTCTCGGCCATAAAATAATTTTTAGGCTCCTGACTTGAATGGTCGACTACAGCATAAAAATATTAATTAATGCGTTATCAAAAATAACCTTCTCCGAGGCCTGAATCATAAACCCGATCATCTTAACGTTTTTTGTGTCGTTGAAAATTAGAAATTATTTGACAAGTATAAGTATCTAACGCGGTTGGCGATATCGTGGGCTAATTTATTTATGTGGATTAAATAAATTTAGAAGTTTTAATTGAACAGCATATTTGCAATTAGTAAGTCTCACTGAGATTGTCTCAGTGAAGATTAAATATTTCACTTTATAAACATATTTTGTTAATGTTACTCATTACCCATTCTTAACGCTATGAGAGATGACTAGTTTTGAACTTAATTTTTATGAGAAGAATAACGAAACGTATCATTTTTCTTATATTTGTAGGAAAATCCAATAACTCCGAATATTTGAAAAGTAAAAAGATAGTAAATAATTAAAACAATGTGCAAATAGATAAATAGCTAAACACACATGCATATTATACATTAACAATTAACACTCGCATAGCGTTAGTGTAACGTTGTCCCACGGTGTGATATTACATGAAAGAATATTAAGGGCGTACTGTAATTAACATAAACTTTTCCATGCTTTACGTTCGCTACTTTTTATAATTTTATAACTTATAACAGACGGTCAGAGATAATTGCTAATTCCTAATTAATTCCTAATTAATTCCTAATTAATTCCTAATTAATTTCTCTTTAATACGATCATTGTACCAACGATTGTATCACATTTGTATATTTATACAAAACGATTTTATTTTCCTTCAAACCACATAATCGAACTCTAATAATTACTAAGGAGTATCTACTTAGCCATCTAACGTCATATTCAAATCTTGTTGAAGTCCATCCTAATAGAAAGGCGAATACCTCGCATATATCTAACGTTGAATTAACTACTACAAAACGAAGAGTGCAAAAGCGTAAGCCTAGCATCAACGCGGAATCATTACGTCGTTGAATCGAACAAAAATCTGTGTAGCATAAATTGCAGACTTGACTGGTTCGTTCATCGAGCCTGTTGCACCAACCGTTCGGAGACTGTCGAAGTAACTTTTATGAAAATATAATTATTTCAATAACTTCCTTGATAACGTTTTCATCATCATCATCATCATCATCATCATCATCATCGCCGACGTCATCGTGCACGCACGTATTACTGTAATTACGCTGTCAAACAGCGACAAAAGAAAACAGTTCGAAATGGAGAAAAAAAGAAAGATCGAAATAAAGAAAGGAAGGAAAAATACACGACAGATGATGGAACGATATTAACAAACAGATGACAGCGGTACCTCTCTGCATCGGCAATTAGGGATATCATTAACGAAGGAAAGCTGATACAAGTGCAGGGAGAGGAATGTGTTACGAGAATGCAAAAGGTGATAGGGGAAAATTACGGTGCGCGATCAAAAATTAAAGTCGCTCTCCTTGTTATTACTCGTGTTCGATGAGCGCGTTCACGGAGTAATTGAACTCGTGGTTGAATGTTACCGCGAGCGTAATAATATGAAAATAGATTGTGAATTGGAAAGGAGTACTTACGCACGTCAAGGAACGTTTATATTTCCTTCGATAATTGCCCCGTACTGTATTTGTGAATAAAAATGCAGTTGGCTATTTGATGTCATACGTAGACAACGAAAGAGGGAAAAATAGATTAAAATTTGATAATTTTATAATTCTGTACTAATTTAAAATATAACGGAAATAATTTGCGTTAATTGTGACACACATATATATAGATAAATTCATAAGAACGATTTATTTGAAATACTTAGGAATTAATCGAGAAACTGTAGAATATCAATAACTGCAATAAGTAGATCAATAAGGTACGTGAAGAATTAATGATCTTGTATAAGCAAATATGTTGTATAAGTATGTGTCACGTGTGCGTGTCATGAATAGATTTTACGAAAATCTTATTAACAAGCTGTTACGATACGTGCAATTATACGCGATAAAATATTTTCTGGTATATTTATATACGTGTACAACCACCATATTGTATTTTCATATAATAAAATACAATGATATACATGTATACTTATGAAATGAAGAAAAAATGAGAAGAATAAAAAATGAAGAAAATAACGTCGCAACTTTATCAAGCATAAGAAAAAATGAACTGAAACAAAACAAATTTAATATAACACAGCATAATACGATATGAAAATATAATCTAACAAAATAACCTACGCTTCCTAACAATATCGTCCATTAACTAACAATTAAAATAACTCTAAAAAACCTACCTCAAAACTTTCATAATCGGCAAAGCGATCACTCGAAATTCATTATAATAAAAAAATTCACCACTATTTCCTTGTGCAGAACATATTCTTTACACAACCATATAAGAAAGCACAGTTAACCATGACAATAATCATTAGAAACACAGACCAATAAAACGACTTCGCGAAACATGTTTCACAGGAGTATCCATTTTTATACGAATAGGCAAAGGAAAAAGGAGAAACGTCGAACGTTAGTGTATTTTCGAGCGACTCCCACGAGTTGGGAAGGATCGACCTAAGTAAAAGAGAGGTGTCAGTACGCCCCCGCTCGAGAACAAGAGTCGAAAAAGCCTACGAATTATTCCAACCGTTTGCTCTCAACGGGATATCGAGGTGGTATCCTGCGGGGCACGGCGTGGTGCCGTGCCGCTATCATCCGAAGCTTTCACCATCGTCATCATCATCGTCATCTGGCAGCTCCCTATTCCAATGGTCGCTGCCCTTAATGGATCGATTCGTCATAACTCGTTTCAACACCTCTACCAACTTCGACTATCGATCCCGATGATCTTCTGCGATCACCATTTTCGTCGAACTAACGCGATCGAGATGTTAGATTGTCGAAGGTTGTCTTTAATTGCGTGGCGAATTATTGCGAAGTTTGATAAGTGCGAGACGATCTCATTTGTGTCTCATTGTTCAGTGAACTCGATAGATTCGAAGAATTCAAGCTCGAATTCTGAGAAAATATCTTTTTGACATGTCGAGGAGATGGATTCTAGTTCTCAAGATTGGTAACTAATAGGTGGATTGGGTTATGCATTTATAGGAAATTTAAAGATGAGAAATGCGCGGAGTATACGTAATATGGAAAATGTAAAAAATTATCAAGAATTAATATTAAAAATTCGTAGTTATTAAAATTTAATGGAAGAATCATCTTGGAATAATATAGAAAATATAAGAAAGACTAAAAAAAAAGCCAACAGCACATGGAATTCCCAAGCGGTCACCCATCCAAGTACTATCCATGCCCAACACAACTTAACTTTGGTGATCAGACGAGAACCAGTGGACCTTGTGTGGTATGGCCGTTGGCTGTAACGGTCAAGAGTATTACCTCTATTTCTTTATAATTATTTACGTATTTTTTAATAAAAGATATAGAAAATCATAATAATCTTTTCACAATCTTTATTAGAAATAAAAAGTGAAGAATAAAATATTTCTCACCTACTATGTATCTAAAATCAATATTCAAACACTAAAAATATACTTTTTGCTTATACCAATTTCTCCTACCTTGAAACAAATATCTTCTCCCAATTCAAATAACATTCACCCTCGTTTCAGCCATCTTATATATCAAAAAAAAGAAGAATAATTTCAATGCCAGTTTATTTCAATAATTTTATGATTTCTTTCACAATCCATCTATTTCTTTCCTTATGAACTCCAAGAATAAAAGAAGTTGAATAAACATTTTCTTAAATTAGACGTCGCGAAACCCAGATTAAGATCAGCAGTTAGAGTTGATACGTGAATATACCTCTCCCTTTGCTGATTCTAAGCAGTGGAAATTAGTTCACATCTTTCCCCAAATAAAAACGTATTTATAGGTCCATCTTCCTTTATACAATCGCGAAGATAGAAACTGTCATTATTGGTTGAAAATCTCACATTTACCGTATCACCGTATCATCATTGGACCATATCACCGAATGACGATCCATATGGGGGATACCAAAGAACCATCATTCACATATCAACCGCAGATAATAATCTTTGTTATAACTGAACGTTAACAGTTATAGCTTTCGATAAGACGCCTGAGTCGCAACTGAGCGCACGTCGAAGAGAAAACAGTCAGGGCCTACTTGAGGATACGTGATCCTCTTAGGGTGGCCTAATTGGACACGCTACATATTTGTACTTTGATCTTGTGAAAGGTTACCACTGGACTTTGAATTATCTTTAAACACCAATTCAGACGCGCCCAGTAATTTAGTCGAGTAATTTAGTAACCGATGGTGCGTCAACACGAAAATTTAGTCGAATGGTTCAGTAAAACGATCTAGCGAGAAGATCCAAGAAGAAGCCAATTGAATAGATCATAAATTAATAATCCAGGTATACAAATTTGATCGTTGTGACCATAGTTAGAATTCCGTTTCTCCTAAAACAAATTCTTATAGTTTCCACGTAAGCTCGATCAGGAGAAACATAACACTCGTGCGTGTGAAACGCGGGCTTCCTAACCTAAAAAAATATCCACGCGCGCCTCGGCTGACACCTGGTACAATGGTCGGCAATTTCTACGAGTAAACCGCGTTTACATATGCATACAAAGCGGTGGTTCCAGCTCGACAATGTGCGACACAGGCGGCCACTGCATCAATTCGAGAAAAATAAAAACTCCAGTGGCAAAGACGACTATGACGCGGTATGGTTTACCGCACGTCCATAGAAACGTCGTTGGATAGAACGTCGGCCATTTATGTAGCCGCCTGGAGGATCGGATTAATAGCCGTTGTACCTAGCCTGCGGGAGCGGATATCATTCCTTGCACCTTGTTTCCCGTTCCTACGCGAACGCTGACAATTTGCAAGGCCAAATAGGGCGGCTCATTTAACCGGTAGATTTATTCGCCGATTTCTTGCCAACCTGACGATCGAAGACTATACGATAGCGGGACAAGAAAGGAATTATTGGGATTTTCGTCGAGCGTACGTGTTAATGGTGTTAGATCTGTGTGCGTTTAGAGAAATAGCGATTTGACCGATGATTTCAGTAAGGATAATGCGAAATTGGTGAATATATATGATATATATTGATAAAATATAAATTGGTGTAATTTTCGAGCGACGATAATAACTTTTCTTTTATTCGTGAATGAATAGAGTTCAGTAGTAGAGTATTCAGAGTATTCAGAAATGGAAAGTGACAGCATTGGACGTAGATGAGTCCACAATGATTAGAAAGAGTAATACAAATAGAAATCAAAATAGAATTTATCTTTTCAATGGAATACCTATATCTAATGCATATTTTTAATATCACATCCTGATAGCAGCTACGAGACTATAGTTTCAAATATCACTGTATATATGTACAAAACTAGGCATCTCGCTGTACTTTATCCAATATTGAACTTTCTTATCAAATATCAACTTCGATAAAAACGAATCAGTTAAGCTATACAATACGTATAGCGAAAAATATATTTTAGGAGCGTATGTAACAAGCTGTACATCGCGAACACGCCATCAACCCTATCCTTCCATCACTCTAATTCAGCTTCAACTAAATCTTCGTACACGTTCGAAAGTCACGGAAAGCAGCTCACAATCACGGATTTAAGCACGCCAATCGTGGATCCCTTTCGGAGTCCGGGAACGTTCGTTATTCCTAGTATGCGCGAGGCGGTGTAACCTTACGTAGCGTTCCTAACTTGGCAGCAACAATTCGCTACGCCAAATAGGGCCGGTTATTTAATGCTCGTTGGACTTGTTTATTCGATCCGTGCCGCACAATTGAATTGCGCCCATTAAATGCTGTCGGAGAGACAGCGAGGAGAGCTTTCCGCGGCGTGCACACGCGGATCGTCGCTTATTCGCGCGTATATTCCACGTGAAAATTCAATATTTTACAGAAGCAGATAATCTAGACGGTTACGCGGGGCTCTGTATTTTCTTCGAAGCGGAATGCTGTTCGTTCTCCGCGTGTACCATTACCCCATTACCCGGGCTATGAAGACGTATGGCTCTATTTTCCAGGCTGAAACTGAAGGTACAATTTGCCCTGTCAAAGAAAGTTATTATACCGACGGTGCAGAAGAACGCGTTGCTGCGCCGTGATTTACTGGAAGCAAGGATTATATTATTGGAAGCGTGTAACAATTTGCCAAAATAAATGGTCATTGGTAACAAATAGCTGGTGTGTAGGTTAAACAAATTTTTGGGGTCAGCATGGTTTTATAGATAAATAGAAACTTTTCTATTAACATATAACTGAAATATGATCAGATTGTTATTAATAGTTATACTAATATATTATGCGATATACGGAGTATCTGAAGCTTCTCATTAATTCGTATAAATTTCACCGGAGTCAGCGTTACAGATAATAACAAGAGTAAAGCGTTATTTAAGGAAAAGTGTATAACTATTTTATTAAAACGTTGTTTAATTAAACGTTTATTGAACGTTTTATTAGATAACGTTAAAAATATGAGAAATTATACGATAACACTGTTTTTCGTATCATAACGAATTAATTATAAAAATCAACATTGCATGGAACTTTAAAAAAGAATAAAGAGAACTCATGGTATTGTCTTCAATTTATATACGTTTCTTATTATAAATTGTGATAATCAAGTGCCATTGCAATTTATAAGTTATATATATTAATATATTTTTCTTCTGAAATTAACATATAACATAATGAAAACAATAAATACTAGACAAAATTCATATTTAATATGGATTAAAGTTTCAGCATTTTATGTGAAAACAAAGAGGAAATGATTTTTGACAAAAATAGGATGGATATTGATGGAAAGAAGAACGCATAAACGTTTCCCGTCTTATGGGATATCAATTACATTCTGCTGTCGCCCTTGGCGCGAAAATATCATTAGAATCAATAACACCGACTAACCTTCCCCCAGGGTCATCCCTCTTAGCTTGTGTATTCGCGATTCTGCACCCTAATATTTCCCTTCGTGGAATTTCCACGATGGTACTATCACTCAATGGCATTGTGTCTTGTATTTGGCCATGTTACAAAACTTTTCTTTATCCTCTTTCGATCATTCATTTCTTTACAGCAACGTGACGAAGATATGCGGGAAGATTAACAACACTTCAATGATTTAAAAATTTGTTTCCAAAATAGAATTGATTAAGAAATAAATCATATTTAGTGGAGTTTTCCTACTATTTACTCCTATTTTAGAATTAAATATTTAAGTGTTTTTAAATATTTTAATATTGCAATTAAATATGTTTCGATTTTTCGTATCCAGAAAATTTTCTTAAAATACTTTAAACATACAAAAATATTATGAAATAATTGAATAAATATTGATATTGAAATGAGTGTGCTAAAAACGAAACAAAAGACAAGAATTATTCTAGAACGAGCATTAATCGGAATACATTTTCCATTAGCAGAATACAAAACTCATAGTGAAAGATTATACCGTTTTCATCTCTTAAAATACTCCATTGTTCTTGTTTCTCCAAAGCATCAGAAACCAGGAGCTCGCTCTCTCCATATCTTTCGTCGGTTTAGTGGTAATATTTTTTCGGTATGACCCTCAGGAGCTGGCGGTCTTGTCAAGTTGTTGGAAGGACACGCGAAATCCGGCGTCGTCGCAACAAGGAAGGGTGGAACGAGAAATTGGAGACGCGTACACGGGGAAAAATATATACGTGGCCCGAAGGTCCAAGGGGCCGCGACGTTGTCTTCTGCAAGGAGGATTTGCCTTCGAGGAGGTTGCGGTCGCTACGAGGGAAGAAACCACCCCGCTAAGCCACCATGATTCCACGAGATAAACCCCCATATTATGTCGCCTGGGATAATACGAAAAACCCACCGCGAGATGCGGTCCACTCGTGTGTATAGAAGTATCTGTGTACACAGGGTGGCGCCAAACGAAAGAACACTGGATGTAGTTTATGGAGTCTTTATTAGACTGAAAACATGATTCTTCGTGGAAGGATTGTAAGTGAAAATATGTGTTGTTCATTGGGAATTATTATATGACAAATGTAATTTTCGAAATACAAATGACAAATCGTATTGTATGTTCCTGTTTTCTTGTTAATTTTATAATTTCTCGCTACGAACAAGTAATGTTATGTAGAAAAATAATTTCAACGAAACTACTGATATAAACATTCCATGAAACAAAATAAAATAACACATTCTAAATTAAATACGAATTCATCTTAATAACTGGTAGTGGTTTACATTGTAGTATAATTAATACTGTTATATCGTAATATATAAGACAAGATAAAGAGGGATGATAGCTAATTCTTGACTCATTTACAATTTAAATGTCGCTCATTTTTATTGAAAAAGTTATAGCAGAATTATAGGAATATTTAGACAACACTTCGCATCTTGTAAAACACATCGTTCGATGTAATCAGAAGTAACATATACGTATCACTATCAATAATTCAGACAAGTAACTTTAACATTAAAGTATATTTGCTATATTTAGCCGATTACATAAAACTTCATATCCAAACATGAGTACTGTTTCGACACGCAGTGAAATCGCTTTAGTAAACAAGCCTCCAATTACCCGAAGAATGTATTCGAATCTCATTTCGCCAAAAGTCCGGTATTTTAGTGCCTGAAATCAACTGCTTTCTTTCGTGACACCCTGTGTGCACACATATCCGTGCATAAAGATTTTACGGGCGGCGTGGTCAGGACGAGGCTTACCGGAAAGAAAAGGGCCTTCTGCAGTATCCCAAGGAACGAAAATAACGAACGAGCGTAATCGTACACCGCGCGTGTTTCCTTAAATTGATTTTAAAAAACGAGCAAAAGAAGGACGGGGGAGCATACGGAGCTGAAGTAGCAGAATAAAAAAATCAGGACGAGAACGAAAATAAAGAGGAGGAAAGAATAAATACGAGAAAAAAGGACGGAAATCCCATATTCCCGGATTCGGAGACAAAAACGTGATCGTACGGGCCCGGGATAGAATTTATGGCGCGACATTAATCAGCCAAAGGTACGAACGATTCGCGCGAGCTGCGTTAATCGGAGAATAATTTCGCGTGCAATTTCGCCGAATTAGTAATTTATTTTACAGCCGTTCGGGGAGATACGCAGAGGCCTCGTAAAGCGGCTGCAATAAAAATCGAACGCGAGCCCGCACGAAAACAAGCGCAGCCTCGCGAAAGAAGCCCAACAGAGATGCCCACCTAATCGTTGTTTCCTCGTAACGTTCGATCGTTTAAACGACCAATCGTTGCACCTTCAACGATCCACGTTCAACGTTCGTCAATGTTTCGACTAGACCATCTCAAATTTACAATAATTTCTTTTTTAATACTGTTTTTAAGTGTCGTTGGAATTTTAAAAGATTCTTCTTTGTTATCTGTCGCCACTTTTATGTGCTGACGCGATTTAAGGAAATTAAAGTAAAGCTAAGGTACTTGGGTGAACATTGTTTTCTTTTTTAATTTTATCGTGTTCTTGGTTCTTATATTTTTATGTTTTTGATGTAAAATAGTAAACAACATAATAAAAAAATAATAAAGTAGAAATACAAGCTGATGAAGTGCTTATTGGCTGTGTACATCTTCGATAATAGTACGGATGGATTGCGAAAGATAGCTTTTGCCTAAAATGTTTTCTGGAGTAATTCGCCACTGTTCTTACCCTAAAACTCTCTGTACTTCAGAAGTCAAACTGACTCCTGAAGATTCCATTTTCTATAAATTTCCAAACTTCAGCACTATCATATTATTTAAAAAATCAAATATAATTTATTCCGATGTATGTAATCAGCCGTGCTTCCATATGATCCAATTAGCAACGGAATCAATATTTTACGCTATTATTTAACATCTCAATATGACTCGAAATATCCAAATCCGCCTCATAAAACCTGAAATAAATCCATTAGAAAGAAACAAAAAAAAAAAGAAGAAAGATAAAATAGCGATAAAATACGGTATGGAAACAGACGAGAAAAATTTCTTCCGCGATCTAAAGCGAATTCAAACCGAAAGGGCAGTTTATCGGCGGTGAAGAATAGAAAAAGAAAGCGACGAATAACCGCGCGGCCATAAACGCGTCCGTGGTCTGGCAACGGGTGGCTCGTATTTAAGGAACTTTAAGGAAGCAGCTACGTTTCGACGATTTTTCGTTGCTGTCTCGGGGACTTGGTGCGTTTAATTAAGCCGTAAATCGATGCGGCCCAGGTCCCACGTTTATTGCGGCCCTAAACTATATCAGCTACGCTGAAAAAGATAAAAAGCACGGCCTGAAATTTCGAAGCCTCTCTCCACAGCTCGATTCCGTTCCCATTCGCGAACTCGTTCCTCGTTACGATTTTTGCTTCACTCCCCACTAGTCCATCTATCTCTCTCTATCGTCCTCCGTTTCGACCTTCTTTATCCCTTTCTTTTCCCTTCCTTTCCTTTCCAGTGAAACGACCCGTTTTTATCTCGACAGCCACCCTCGCGATCCTCCTTCAGCCCTCTTCTCCCTCCTCTGAAACGTCGCCACGCTTGTTAATGACCGAAGAAGCTCGTAAACAGGGTCGTGATCACGGTGGTCCTCAGAGATCACTCGTTCGTGGTCCTTCTTTCCGCTTGGCCCGGTGTCAGCCGTGTTTAAACTTTAACGTCCCTCGTTTCATTGGCCTTTATCCTCACGTGAGGCCGTCGTTAATGTGACGATCAAAAGCGCGCTTTGTATCGCGGACCTTCGCCTTGTTTTTCGGCTTATCGACGGAACACACGCGCAAATAGTAGCTTTTAGCTGGTAGAGTTTATTGGTTCGAAGCTCCGTGTTAATTACGTGTCGTACGTGCGCGGCGAGATTTAACGTTTCTCGACTTTTAGCATTTTTGAGATTAAAAGAATTCTTGGTAGGCAGATGGAGATGGTTCTTACGAATATGGAAGAAAATAAGTGGTTAGGTGTTTTGTACGATTATTTAAAAGCTAACGTTGCTGTTCATCTATTGCTATGCATATCTGCCAGATAGTAAGAAACTGTAAATTAATGTAGGGAATATACGTGCAGGATTTTACAATTGGCGTAGCTATATTCGAATGAGTCTTTCATAATGAAGAGATTTAGTTCCTGCGTTAGTGTAAAGTGAATGAGGAAATACATGTATTTAATAAAATTGGGACAAACTTGAAAAGAACAAGAAATGCGTCATGATTCTGTAGCAAAGAATGTTTCTAGCATTTCACTTTCCATGTATTAATAATTTAAATCTCTCGGTAACTATGCTTGCTCTATCCCAATAAATAACAATCATTAAACGAACGTCTCCTATTCTGAACTAATCTAAAATCAATTACTCGGTTAATCGGAAGATTTGCAGCATTTTTGATAATTGGTAAGTTCTATCAAAAACCTTTGGAAAGGATTAGCTTCTTAAGAATATGTATTAACGAATTCTCAACCTTTAAGTTAAGTTTGAATAAATTGTGCTTCCGCTGAAAAGAAACGATACGTAATTTACTTTAAAAAATATAAATTCTACAAAAATATGCTTTCTTCAAATCCTACTGAAATTTCTCTATAAACTTTCCAAACGTAATATTTCCATGCAACGCCTAATCAACGTCCGTAAAAAACTCCACATTCGATTTCTCTCCGCAAGCAGAAGCACTTCTTCCACTTTGAAAACGCTTTTCCCATCTCTCCGGCACGAGGAAGAGGAAGGCGAACAGAAGCGACTGAAAACAGAGAAAAGATAGTAGGTGGGGATAGAAGCAGAAAAAGCGAGTCGGAGATGCAGGTCGCATCCGGCGCAGCTCGTCGCCTTCCACTCCCATTTGAATAAAAGCAACGATAAGCACATCCTTAGAGTCACTCGCAGTTCTGAATTGTTTCCGCTTCTTAAATCCCCGACAAATTTATTATAATAACTACCCTTAGCCGGCGGATCCCGTTTTTCCGTCTCTGTCCTTTCCGCCGCCTTCGTCCCTCGTTCCGTTCCTCTTTGTTCCGTTTCCACGCCAGAGATACGCTTCCCTCCTCGTTCAACCAATAGCATCGCCTACATCACCGTAATCCTCTCTTGGCCGTTTTTCCTCGCGTCGCGTCTTCTTCTAGCTGGTTTTTCGCCGCGAGAGAACTCGGCCCTTTTCTTCGTGGCCGCGAGGCGAAAGGAAGGATCGTTTCCGCGAATAATGCGTTCGTTCTCCGCCACGCGGTAGAGAAACTCGGGATAAGGTATGGATACGGGGGTGGCCGGCGGCATCGGCTGCAATATTCCCGATGAAAACATTACGGCAACGAGTTTCAGACTTCTTACACGTGGCCATTTTTACGCACGCCTTGATCCTTCTTCTTTATGGATTACGTAAGATTACGTATGAAATTGCATTTTATCGTGGTTGTATGCACGTTGATGGTTGGACAGGTTTGTATAATAATAAAAACTGAGGTTTCACACTTAGGAAGAACGATAGAATTGTAATATCATTTTTGAAAGTATTTCGAGCTTTTCAATAGCGCTATTCGTACTTGACATTATTCTTACATTTAGGAAATAAGGAACGAAGGAGAAATAAAGATATAATTCCAAAATTTGATTAACCTATCTATTCGCTTTAAATCTTAAACAGAGGATGAAATTTGGATGTTAATCTCAATGATCACGCGAGGATATCGATGGCAGTTCTTGAAAATTACTTGTATTTCTGTATTATTTGATTTTTGTTAAAACTTGTTGTTCTTAATATTTCATTTTGTAATTCTCTTTTCGTCTGAAAATTTTGATTCTTTAAATCTTAAACAGAGGATGAAATTTGGATGTTAATCTCAATGATCACGCGAGGATATCGATGGTAGTTCTTGAAAATTGTATTTCTGTACTATTTGATTTTTGTTAAAACTTGCTGTTCTTAATATTCCACTTTGTAATTCTCTTTTCGTTTGAAAATTTCGATCGGACAATTGACGGCTGGTGTATTACCTCCTACACATTTATCGTGGTCGTTTTATTTCGTGTAAATACTATACCGCGGAAATAATTCAGTTATATCTATGCGAAGAATCGAAGAATCGAATTTTTGTAAAGGTCCAAGAATAGATGAAAGTAATTGATCTGAGTAAGTATGCAGCTGCGTTTATGGACAGATAGAAAACAAAGCGTAAATCTCAAAGCAATCAAGGTCTTGGTGAATGAAATATGCTTCGTGGAAACGTTAACTGTTATTACGAATAGCTTATGCAGTTGTTTAGATTGCAATTGTTCACAGTTTACCGTAGAGTAATAGCTTCTCCTGGTACTACTTGCAGTGGCATGATGCAACACACATATGGTACGCATTTACAGAAATAAACGTTTCTCCTAGAAACTCTGACATCGTTGCACGATTTGAAAAAATAACCCTAATATTACTTTTATATACAATTGTAAAATCATAACTGTGTAAAAACTGATATATCTAATAAATTGTTTAAAATAACATTAAAATACCACTTGAAATTTCACACTATTTACATATAACCGAGGCTTAAGGAAGATACGACACTTAACACTGTCAAAGCTATTAAATAATTCAATCCTATCTATAAAATTAACTATTCCTGCGAAAAAATTTGTTCCAAGCTTTAGAAACTTTCTAACCTTGTTTTCTTATCCATAAATAAATATTAATAAATAGTCGCAAAAATTTATCTACATAGTTCACAAATATATTTAACAGGATAGCAAAAATGTATATTCTAAGTCTGTATTTTATACTAAAAGTTATATAAAATTTATGTTTTAACATTTTCGTTCAACGTACGATATAGTAGCTTTTTTCTCACTTCGACTACAGTGTATCATGTCATTAATTGCTTCGGTAACACACTTTCACAAAATCATTTTACGTCACGCGAGCGTTAAGAGTTTTTGTTAAAGCGACGCGAGAGACAGCAGGGAAATGATAAAAAGCGTTAAAACGGTCATAACGATGAGCAACTACGAGAAACTGGCGCAACGAAAGGGTTCTTTATTGTTTGTTTCTCCAGCCGGATCCTCGTTTTAAACGACACGGCGGCAAAACACGAGAACACAACATCTCAGCTGTTAAAATACCTTGCTTCTTCGGCCATGCAACACGCAGCATCGTTAAATGATATTGGACTTTTTTGCTGAAGAGCAGAATTTTCCAAGTTTTACGTCGGTTTTTAACCAGAGAGACTTTTACAGGATAATCAACCTTGGTAATATACAGATTTCACAGTACTTTTAGCCGACGAGCGATATCTTTTTTTAATTATGTTTACGAATCGTTTTGCTTTAATGAAAGAGCAAAATTTTATAATCTTTAACTATGTATCTTTCTGAAGTAAAATATTTTTTTACGATTAGACGGTTACCTATTAAAGGAATATCGTTGATCTTTGAAATTTGCAGCCATAGAATTTTTAATTTACAAGAAATTATGAAAACTTTGTGCTGTTTGATTATAATTTGGAAAATCACATAATATATCAAAATGCTTCTATGTTAAAATTATAAATAAGAAATTTTTCATACAATTCTTATATTCCTTCCTAAATAAATGCAGTTTTCCAGTATCTTTAAATATCTAAACTTCGGTCTAACTTCCATATTCGTAATCTATTTTCTTTTTGTAAACGAATTGTAAAGTTCGATTCGTAGAAATTAAAAAATCCTACGCTATTAAAGTAAATCGAATTGAAATTATGTGAAATTACACTCTGAAGTATTGTTCTGCAAAACTGTTAATTTCATTAAAAAAATGTTATGCTCGAAGATTTCAAAATTGAATAGATGAAAGCCAAATTTTACGAATAATGAAATTAAATCTAAATTAAATTAAATTAGAATTACAAGGAATTATACTCTCAACAATTAGTATTTGAGAACTTCTTTCACTAAAATGGCTTCCATGGACAAAACGCCGAGCGAAACCACATTCTTTTTATTTGTACACGATATCTCGAATATACACAAAACCTCGAGACCGCAAGTAAAATTATTCGGTGGTCGAGTTTCGAAACGTTTAATTCACTTTCCCCGGACTGTTAAAAAGATAACATCCTCTCACTTGGGCGCGGTTCGACGACGTTACGACAAACAAGGGGATCTCAATTTTTTCCACGGTATATGTCCGCGTGCATGCCGTTTCCGTAAACGAAACCGGAAACAGTCTGTATACTCATTTCAGCCAAATAATGGGCGTTTCAACTTGGCCGCCTTTGGTCTTTTGAAACGGCCCCTTTCACTCGGTTAAATGCATGCACGTAGGAATCTCTTTCGCTTCCTTTTTACAGAAATTTTTGGAGAACCTTGAGAAAAAACGGGGGTTGCGAAACATTGCCAAGAATACTCGAATAACGAGTACACATACAAAATTCTTAGAAACGATGCTTTCAACAACTGAGTGTTTTTCCTCTTATCTTTCCTCTAACGATGATTCTAACAAAAATGAAATTACTAATGAAAGTTGCAATGCTTTTTCTAAGGATAATAAATTGTCACGATTTCTTAAAATTATGAAATTTCTCGATTATTATTATCGACGCTTTATCTTAATATTGCTGCAAATATCATTTATCTAATTTGGTCAATTCTCTGTAAAAGTAACAGTTTCAAGATTTGTATTCCTTCTATAGGAGTCATTAATTAATTATATATAGAGGAATAATTGTTAAACAATATAGTTAAATAATAAATTTATATAATATTCCTGTTCATATAAAAAAAAAGAGAACAAAGTACAGAAAAAAATCTAATAATTTGTAAAGTAAAGAGTTTTAAAATACAAAACTAAATCTAATAATTATAAGTTTCTGCAGATTCATAAAATCATACTTCAACCGCAATCGTTCCCTTATGTCAAATTTTTCCGTTGGAACCACCTGCAACACCTGTCACATACACTCCTATTTCTACCTCAATCATACTAGAGGAACCTGTCAATTTTACGCAACACTCGTAGCAATTATCCTGACATGAAATCATACTTCAGTACTTCGTGCATACTTCACGTACTATACAGTTCGCACGAGATGTTGTAATTCTACCCTGTTGGTTTCGTTCTACCCACTTCCATCAAAAACGCGTTTTATACGGCGAAAATGTTTTCTGAAACGCAGTTACGAAAGGCGTGCCTGTTTCAGTTGGATATGACGACGTTTTCGTGACAAATAGGGAAGCCAGCCCTTTCTCCTTTAGTCGCGCAGTTTGAAAAATCGGGCGAAACGGAAACAGAAAGCTAAATAGAAGCGAGAAATAATCAAAGATGGAATAAGGTAAAGAGACAGGAATTTATTTTTAATATTTATGTAATATTATTATATCTGTCGTCTTCTTCCTTCCCTTTCGTCTTTTCCAATGTATAACAACACGTCTAACAGGTTAATAGCCATCGCGCGGGTAAAGTGTTTCGTAGCACGTGAGAAGCTTTAGAAAAACCGATATTTGGAATTTCTAGTGAAAGCGGTAAAAAATCGATTGTCTGATCAGTGTACAAGATATTATTCCAAGACAAATCGAGCAATTCGATATCAGAAGCCTTTATATCATCGCACCAAGTCCAACTTACAAAAACCTCTTTATCGTTGAAACTCTCTTTTTCGTCTATTACTTCGAAACTCCTCGCGATAAACGTCGAAATCACCAAGTCCGTAACTCCGGTAGCCGAAAAGATAAAGCGTCAAACAGGCGAAACGCGTTCAGTTGATTAGTCCGAGTAAAAAATATGCTTAGAAAGAAGTAACGTATCGAATCAATTGTAGAGCGGATCGCGTAGGGAGGAAGGAAGGTTAGATTGAGGCGCGAAGAAAACAAAAGGGGAACGGGATTACGCGAGAAGAAGCACAAGAAGGTGGCGCCTGGTAGAAGGGGAGGTCGGCGAGTAGAGGCCAGAGGGTTCGGGGACCTCCGACGTGGTATTTACGACGTCATTTCCTCGCTGACTGTCAATAATTTCCCTGGGGGATGTGGAAGATACCGTGGCGGCTCTCGTGTGCGGTTTGCCTTCTTTCTTGCCCGCCTTCTCTCTTGGCCCATCTCCTCTCCAACCGGAGGACGCTTCCTTGTTCGCGGCCTCCTTTTTTCTCCACAGGGGCAAATTGAAAAGCCAGCGACGCGACGCCAAGACGTCCTCGAGATACTGTTTCGCGGCGACCGAAAAGTAATATCGCGCAGATAGAATGAGATTGCATCGGACCCGGCCGCCGAGTATTTTTGATAATTTGCTCGTATCGTTTTGGCGGAGGAATGCAAATACCACGGAGAGGATTGAACAACTGTAATCTCGGTAATTAGCGACAAGTGTATGGAAATATGTGTGCGACGTATTCTTGGGAATGTTACTGCGTTATCTTCTGCAATACCAAGGTAAATGTAAAAATGCACCTGTCAACGTGTTAGTCTGAGAAGACGAATTAAATCGTTACTGGTTAACTTCCAGCGATGCTTATAATTAGACGAAAGCTAATCTACAGCTTCTTTCAATCTAATTTTCCCAACATTACCCATTTTTTAATCTCATTTAGAATCTTTATGATCTGTTAATCGGAGAAAATCAATTAACTGGTCATTGTCAAACTTGATTATTACTCTTGTCCGATACGTAAAGTAGTAAAAAAATGAGTGTAAAGTATTAAGAAGAATGATCGAGTAAATCTGAAAATGTCACAAACTTTTGTATATGAATCTTTTGGGCGTGTAATTTCCATTTAATAATCATCGGTCTAAAATACTGAGACTTTTATTTTTGCGCGTGGAGAAATCCTCATGGACACTCCGCTGCTGCTAATAATCGGTAGCAGCAGAGTAGTGTCGGACTCTTACCGACTAAAACTCCACGCTGACCATCCTACGCGTATGACAAGAGTGTTCCAGGAACCTCCTATGAATTATCTTCTGTTAAAATACTGAGACTGCATTTAAACTAACCTCTATTGCGAATATAACCTTCTTTCACCGAAAATCGAAACTATAATTTTTACCACAAGGGCGACTCGAAAAATCTCGTAAGAAAAGGAAAATGCATAAGAATTAAAAACAGCCTCAGTATATATACAGTATATATACAGCCTCGTTAATCTTCAGCAAAACCTCAGAAGGAAGTAAATCGTACGAAACCAAGTACGTAATTCTCGATCAATCCATCACCCCCTCGATACTTCCAGAATATTCCATTCTGTTGTCGGTTAAAATCTAAGAATCAGCTGATTCTAATGAAGCATCTCCTTTAACTAATTTACAATCAGCGCCCTCGTGGCGGTTCTCGCGAGGGGCGAAGCAATAGAGAAAGCCAGGACCAGAGTGGAGGAGGGGCGTGAGTACCTAAGTTTCCGCACTTTCTCTCTGTCCCGAGGGTTGTCGCCTTCATGACCCAGAACTCTTTAATTCCTCCAACCCCGATACCATGGTATCCCCTTTAACTCATTAGACTCAATCAATTATACGGGCGTACGGTTACAGTCTCTTTTCCCTTTCTCTTGGCTACTACCCTGCTTTTATCTCGCTTTCACTCTCAGTCTCTCGCGTTCTAGCTTGTTCGCGCCGATTCCACCGGCCCTCTGTCGTCTCACCGAACAACCCTGTCTTAATCCCTCGACCGAGACCCCGAGTGGTATGCCGAGATATCAGGGTTTACCAAGGTAAACCTCTTAGCTAGCAAGCCAAGGTCACAAGGCTGACAAGGATCAGACGAGCCAAGGGAACTTCGTGAGATCGGCGAACTCAATGGATGGCCTGGTTCTGGTCAATCGAAGAGTCTTACCTGGAACAGAAAAAATTCAAGCTTTCCTTTAGTAGGAGAATTTAATATATTTGATTTGAGTTCTAAGATTTGAAAGGTACGTGTCGAGTTGATAATAAAAAAAGAGTGACTATTTGACATGGTGTGATAGGCGAGATAGAATGGATAGAATGACGATAGGGAAGATCTCTCGTGATATACGTGTTTGTTCGGTTATTTCATAGCTTGGAACGATATAGATAAGCTGATAGTGATTATCTGGGAATAAAGTATATGTATCTTTTGTATAATTTAAATATGTGGTAAGACCAGTGAAATATAGAAAATATCTTCAAGATTCGTTCGATGAATCTCTCTATTAATAAATTTTCCTATTATTTTGCGATTCTGTTAATCGCCGTCAAATTAAAATCTGATACGGTATCACGATAACTTCATTATACGATAAATCGAAATAAATCGATCTTACATTGACTGTCCAGAAGCCATATTAATCAGTTCCGTGAATTAACAAGTACGGAAAAGTGATTCGTGTGATCCGTTTGCCTTAAATAATCCTACAGAAATAAATCAATTATTTTTTTAAGAAATTGAGCTTGAAACTCTATCGAGTAACAACCGAATAAAAATCTGTTCCCCGATGTTAATTAATCGAATCACATCTATCAATCTAGACAGTAAAATTAAAGATTATGTAAAACTGAAACTGATCTATTTCCAAATCAAGTAACAAACTCGATCCAAAACGAAACTCTATTCTCTAATATCACCAGTCCATCCAACTAAATCACAAGGTAACTAAAACACACAAAGAACGAACTACGCTATTTGGGGGGGTTGAAGAACCTGTGACGACCTGCTGGAACCTCGCAACGTTGCCTTCGTTATCCTAATCTACAACAGGTACTCACACAGATACACACGTGTACGTACATCCACACAACCTGAAAGGAACGCATTATGGCAGGGTGGGCCATTCGTTCTCTCCACGTCCAGGTCCGTAATGTCGACCGATAAGGCCCCGATAATCCACGGTCGCGTAGTGTGTTAGTCGGCAGTTAAAACGTTATCGTCCTGAATCTCTTGTTATTCGTCAGGCCGTGACGAGTGGGTGGAATTTTACGCCCGGACGTCTCCTCGTCCGCTACGTCCCCCGTCTACCGCGTCCACGTTGGAAATAAGCTCGATAATACGAGCATAATGTTGGATATCCGTCTGTCGTCGATCACCATTACGATCGACTTAATGAATCGAACGCGAGTCCCGCTTTCCCGGCCATCTAATTATACGTCCGACGCGGACAAATTAATTTGCCCAGCTTGCTGATTATGATTCGCGATAGTGGAGAACGCGATACCACGGTATAAGAGTATCACTGTTATGTAGGCTTGTGTTTGCGATGAAAAATGTACGGATGCATAAACGGAATGTGTTTATTCAGTCTGAGCAGCGCAGTTCATCGAATTTGACCGTTTTACGAATGGTTGTAAAAAGATATCGTATGGTATGAAAGTTAAAGGTTATAAAGGCCTTTTTGTGTGAAATATCTCCTCTTTGAAATCTTGTTTAGTATTCGTGTCGTTCGCCGTGTTTTATTAAGTCTTATGTTGCAAGATACGTACGCAAACTGGAGATCTGTTAATCGCGGTGGCAATAAGATGGTGGAGAAGCTTTTACTGCGGAAATATTGTAATTATCTTTAGCATTGATATATTTAATAAACAATAGGAGAAATATGAGAAACTATTTAAGAAATTGAAAATCGAAAAACTAGTTGAACTAGTTGAATAATTAGAGATAAGCGAGTTATCCAGGTCATTGCTTTCGATTGTTATTTTAGAACACACCTCCGATACTACTTACTAACTTATATTATTTAACAAATTTCATACGCGAAGTGCGTAACAGTTGTTCTGATACTATTTTTATCGGTTAATATATGAAGATAATGTATCTGTACCAGATATAGCACTCTCCATGATATATTGTACATATGATTCCAATGCTTCTTCAACGTCTTCTCAACACAAACATATATTCCCCTATAGGGGAAGAACACGATAAATCACATTTTCCATTTTTTATATTGCAGCAGATTTAAAGTTCTGTATCTTGTTGTTAATTAATTGCCAATTAATCTTACGTTACTAAAATTATCTTTCTATTTGATTAAAAAGACATTGCTCGTTATAACAATAAAGTAGGTAAGACATTAAAATATATTAATCGCATTAACGATTTATATCTGTAGTTAACTTTAACAAGATTTTTCCATTTTTAGATATTTTATACAAAAATATTCAGTTTCGGATAGAAAGTATTGTTAAAAGCAACTAATCAATGAAAATGTAATTATACTCTTTCCAGTGACCGTATTATTTCGCCGCAAAATTTCTAGTATTTCTCTCAACATCATTTCACCGATATAAAGTAATTAGCTTGCCACCATCTTATCCAACATATAATGTTAACTTGTTATTAAGTTATATCCTTTAACCAGCTATTACTTTTCAAACAGAACGTACACACGAAATAGTAAGCTTCCTTCCGAAATAAGAACGACGGTATTCAAACGGCTAGAAACTATTCAATTTCACCGCGGAATATCTTAATCTCGGAACGCGGCGACTGCACGAAATCGTATTTCTTTCCCGTAGTAAAAAATTACGGGGCCGCGTTATCGGCTTGTTAATTCCGATAAGCGTTTCTCTTCTTTATCGTCCGCCATTATGGCGAACGATAGCGTAGCGGGGAGGGTTCGGTGGCGGGAAACGGAGCGCCGGGGGTGAGAGATTAACGAAATAAATATGACATCGTCTTGAGTCGGCCGTGCAGCACGCGGCAGTGCGCGCGTTGTTTCACGCTCGACGCGATAACAAAGCGTTTGCCATTAATTACCGCGCTCTGAAATTATTTAACGACCTTCCTTCAGCCAACGTCGGCACGCAAACCACCGACACCACCGCCAACTGATCGAGTTAATTCCCCGACGATGTATCAGTTTATGAAATTTCCGTGTGTTTTAACAGTCTCAAATAAATATTCCTCTGGATGTTTCCCTTTGCACGAAAATTCCAACAGTTTGAGACGTGTTGAAATATTTTTGTTCAACTGTGATAGCTGGCAAGCGTATAACTCACTGAAATGTAATTGTAAACATGTTCCGATAATCTTGCGTCTTCAATTTTATTTCGAGAACGAAGTTGGTCGTCATTTTCAAGTGTAAGATAATTATTTCTTTAACCATACTGTCCGCTAACTCATTCTTTTCAATATCGATATGGGCGGAATATTTTGTTTATAAATTTTAGCCGAGAGTCGTGTGTCACAATTAGTTTTGGATGATTGTTAATATTACGTTAACGTAGAAAACAATGTATTTCAAAAACTGTATTATCTGTTAGTTTCTTAAAAAATATAGACACTTCTTTTAATATTTCCATTACTACGAGCGTCTAATATGATTATATTGTTATCGTACGATAGCTCAAAAATATAATATTTATCATCAGTGATTAAAACTCGTCTAACTACATCTATCGTATTATACACACAATAATAATATATTGCGATATACTAATCTTATGTAAGCTCTATAATGTCATAATCTATTAACAATCTCGTTACCATTCTAACGTAATTTTGGTACACAATTTCGTTATTTTGTTCAAAAGAATGTTCCTGTGTAGAAACTATCTTTCACAAAACAAGCCTAAAATAAGCTTCCATAAACTACAAAAAATGAAATATTTATATTTCCTTTCCATACTGTTAAAAATAGAGAATACGTGCATTTACAAGAACCAGGATTCCGAAACAGTAATTTGTGTGGAAGAAAGCGTAAGAAGGAGGACTGGAGAAGAAGTCAGAGGGACTGTCAAGACTGCAGGGACGCAGCTGGTGATATTATGCAGGATACGAAGGCAGGAAACGGTGTAACGTTGCCTGTAGAGCCTGTATACGAGGGTGGAATATGCTTAACGTTAATTTGTACGATAAAGGAATTATTGATTTTTACTTAGGCGGCTCAGTGAAGGGTGAGAGAGGTCGGAGGGGTGATGAAACGTCGCTTTAAAGTGGAGGTACTAATGAGATGCCCTCAACACGACGTTCAGTTCCTTCATTTATCCACCTTGCTCCCAGTAATTCTTTAAAGCGTCAGGGTCATTTACGCTAAACGTTCGATTTCATGATTATCACGACGAGCAAACATTTTATTTCACCAAAGTAATAATTGACATTTTTTACACCGTTTTAGAATTATTACTTTTAGAGATGATATTTCTTATACGCGTAAGTTAAACTTATAAATTGTTGAATAAAGTCGTAGGATATCCAGCAATTAGTAAAGAATAATGTAAACTATATCGGTTTAATGGAATTTAGAAATTGATAAGAAATCGATTTTGTCCAGTAAATTTAATGAAGTTTATTAATTGATACTCTTGTCTATAGTTGTAAATTGATTTGCAAGTTCTTAAATAGAGGTGTAAGGCACTAAAATTTGTATAATATTATTTTAGAGAAATCTAAGAAAAAACCTTAATTTTAGCTGTTTTAAGTTTTGCATGAGTGAAACTCGTACAGGTTAAACAAGAGACTGACTGCGCACAAAGGTTTCTTCAACCTGGTAATATGTTTCAGGAAGTTTTTACCTAACTCTTTGGAAGTTTAAATTGATTCAAGTTTGATAAGCCTCGCTGGCATTTCTTTTAATAAAGAATTCCGCATGAAATGTACCAATGAATAGTTTCGATCCAAAGCTATATAACTTTCCTCGTGCTAGAAACAATAAGGTTCAACGTTTTCTCGAACAAAAATTTGTATCTGCCATTTCAGAATCAAATACAATTTCGTGAATATTTTGCACAATTTCCAAAGTGTGATTCGGAGAAAATGATAACTCGAGTCCTAAAACACACAACAGGAACAAAAATATTACCGCGCAACTATAATCAAATAAAATTGTAAATTAAGAACTTTTTAATACGATAGTGTATAATTTCCAACATAAATATGGACGTGAAAAAGGCAAATCTGAAAATGATCAAATCTTTCATTAATATCAACATACACAAAAATATTCAATTACATCCAATAAACAATTATAGTACAAAAATTCTCACACGAAAGCCAAAGAGACAAAATTGAAAACTACGAAATTCCCTTTCCTTTCAACATACGTAATGATTTCTAAACGAGCAATTACTTCCAACAAGCACCGAACCAACTATGCGATAAAAATTCTAAATAAAAGTTTCTAATACGCGTAAAAATCAAAGATACGGGATAAAAAAATCCCCAAACTTTTCGTTTATTAAAAAAAAGAAATTTTCGAGTATCCTATGCACCTACTTTTGTATACTTAAATATCCTCAAAAAACAAACCCCAACGTTCGGTTGCTGAAGCAACGTAAAACCAATCCCACGACGATACACCAATTAGGCATTTACAAAACAGATCGATCATTTCCCCGCGAAGAATTTTGCAGTCTGGCTGCGGTACATTCCCGTGGCCGCGTATTTCTAATAAATTCAATCTCTTCGCCATCGGCGTAGGCGTTCGTCGATGAAAAGAAATTTCCTTCGCGATACGACCGGCTGGCAGCTCGGTAAACCACTCTCGTAACACGGCCTGGCGAACTTTTAGCCACACGCACAGAGCCAACTCGCGTTTCACAACAGTCTACGTGTATATATGAGTGTACGTGTGTGTATGTGGTACGCGCGTTCGCCAAGCTTTGCCGCGGCTGGAAATTCGGAGTAATAGGAAAACTCCTGAGCGGAAAAGAAGTTCAATCTAGCCGGCCGAGGGAGAAGCCTGGAAAAGCTCTTTTGACTCCTTTGATTCCGACTCAGCCATCCCCAACCCATTCCTCCTCTACGGCACCTCGCCACCACCTTCTAAATCTTTCCCAACCCTCTTCGTCGGCGTCGCCAGCGACATCGAGTCCCGTTTTACTCCGGAGAACGTTTCTCAACCCAACGATGCCAAGAGGATTCCAAAAGTTGCTTCGCCAATCTACCCCGCAGCCCTGTTTCAGACTACTTGGGCCAGTCCCGAAAAATTTTACCACCCTTGAAAGACCGACTCTGTTTTAACCACCGCAGAGGGTTCGTCAGCGGAGGCAACGTCTTCCGCTTGTGGTTTTAGACAGGGTCGAAAATCGTGGAGGATCTTTGCTGAGGTTTTAGGGGTGAAGTAATGGTAAAAGGGGAACGGAGTTTTGATTTGGTGGAGTGAATTTGCTTGAGAAAAAGGGTAGCGTTGCGATCTTGATGATAGTATCGTGATTATTTCTTAAAGCGAGTCTGCTATGTTGAAATAGCGTCGAAAGGGAAATATGAATTTATTTCTCCTGTATATTTCAATTTCGATGGGAAATTGTTTGCATTGTAAAGGGAGATTACGTTTTAAGTGACCATGGAACGACGATACTTGGAGCTATTCTAAAATTTCTAGATCTCTGAACTACATGACTATGCAATTTATTTCAGAACATTCAGATCCAAGATCGAAGATATAAAGTTGGTTATTTTCCATCGGTATCTCTCAACGATTATATATTCGAACATTAATTGCACCAAGTAATTGCGATTTATTTCACATCCACTTGTACAAATATAAATATCAAAGACGCAAATTTGCAAATCTTCGTTCTTTTCCCTTCCAACTTCGACTGCTAAACGACAAAGTTTCACAAATTTCCTTCACAAAGCTGTACTACATTCCCAACACCAGCGACCAACAAGCCAGCCTCAAGTCGAAATAAAAATACCCTCTTTCATAAAGAACAACCAATACACCGATCATCGAGCTCGATGCAAGAACAACAAAGCTTCAGCTCTCAAAACTGTACCCTTTATCGAGCCTGTTTCCTTTCAAGTGTCTCTCAATCTGCATCAAAGAGAAAACACAACATCCCTAGGTTTTCTTCGCCCAACCTCAATCCCAGCAATCATTTCATAAAAGCGCATCTATCCTCGTTCTCGAATACGGAGTAGCATTTGCCTCGTTATTCTCTTCCTGCTCGTCTGATACGGCCCGTTGCCAGTAGGTCAACGAAATACTAACCAACTTGCCCGTTGTTCTCGAAAGGTCAGAAAGGGATACGAAAAAGGGGATGGGCGCGATCGCCACGACGAAAGAGTGGAACGACGAATAGGAGGCGGAGATGGAAGTCGTGGCGCGAGCAAAGAAATAATGAAACTCCGTGCCAGGAAAGTGCTCGCTTTATTGACAAGAGGGCCCAGGAGAACGGCCAGGAGGTGCGACGAGGGAAAATATAGTGCTTCCATATCCGTGCGCGGCTGTCTATCGATTCTCGACGAGTATAAAGTACTGCGATTCCGCCCGACGCCGTCGCCTACTCGACGGAATAAATTTGCGATCGCCCGGGTAAAACGGGGTGAGAGTCGCGAGCGAGACCGCGGAAAGGGAAAAAGAAGAGGAACGAACCGGAGGAAATGGAAGAGGCGACGCGGAAGACGTCGACGATGGAATTTTTGAAATTCATTCGCCTCCTTCTTCGCTGTTTCCGCTCTTGTATAATTTTGTTGTTTAAGTACGTACTGTAAGCAGCTTTCAACGACGTAATAGGATTTTTCGTTAAGAATTATTGGTTTGTTAATTCGACGGAGTATAAGCGCAGCATATATTATTGTTAATTGAGCACCATTTGTCTAAGCGGCTTATATTCTACTGTCGTATAGTTTTGTATGAGAATCTTGGATTTGTTAGTTTCCATGGAGTGCAATTCGGAGAATGACACCTATCTGTTAGAAAATGTGAAACTTAAAATGCGTTTTACAGAAACGTAGGATGTCTCCAATCATCAGAATTTCGCCATTTAGTTAATGTATTTTATTGTTTGTTAAAGTATAAAATGTCTAATGATAAATTATGAACTGAATCCTGTTACGTTGTACGGGACACTTTCCGATTATATCGGTAAAAAAAATCCTCGAGTTTGAAGAAAATATCAAAGAATCCTTGGGCCATATTTCTCGTGTCAAGTTTTTGTCAAAGTATATTAAAAGTCTTTTTGTTTATTGAAACAAGGATCATAATAGGATATGAAAATAGCAGAATAACATTCTATGACAAGCATAATATTTTGAAGATTTTCCTATCCTAAAACAACGATTACATGTCACTAAAACGAAGTGGAAATTCTAGAAATCCCAGAATCAAGTATCCTTCGATAAAACCGATTTCTGGAGCTCGATCGAAATTAACGTAAGAAACGATCATCGAGAGCAAAAATTTCAGGAATACGTTCGACGTAAAATCTTTTCTTGATGAAAGAAAAAAGAGAGCGGTAAAACTCAAACGTCGGTAGCCGAGGAACGTGATTTTCTACGCGCGGAACGAAAAGACGGCGAAAAAACCCTTTCCCTCCGTTTTATTCCCTGCAGATCGTTCCGAGGCGAGCAGGGAAAAGGATCTCTTCTTTGACGGTCGAGGATCATTACGGCGGCTGATTGGCGGGAATCTTGTTAGAGGTTTCGTTTGAATAATCGCCGCTCGAACCGGCGATTTTCATGACTCGATCATCGCGTAATGTCGCGTGGAAATTCGGCCCTCCGCCCTCCACTTTCTTTCCATTCCGCGAACAATAATTTCTCGTAAGCACCGCCACCCTCGTGTTCTTCTTCTCCTCCTCGTTACAAACGAATTCAATTCCGCGTTAAATATCCCGAACGCGGATCGTCGTTGCCCTTCGACTCGATTAACGATCCCTTCTGGTTCATAAAATATTAGGTAACTCATTTTGACTTTACATATTCTGCGAATCAATGTGGTATAAATATTGCAATTTTATAGATGGAGAAAAATCATGTACACGAAATTTTACGTAATGTGGATCTACCTATTTTTAATGTTAGTTTAGTTGACATAATGCAGCGGTTTGTCTAAACAGTTCCCCAAATGAGACGAACGAAGATTGCAAGTTAAATAAGAAGTTGAGGTATATTTTTGACAAAGTGTAGATTGTATATATTCATAGCATGATATAGTGGAAAACACATTAAAGATTTGAAGAACAAAATTATCTAAGAAGTACTTGTAGATTATTCATTATAAGAAATTGTAGTTTATTAAGAATGTCACTCCACCAAACAATAGCTTATTATCTATATGTTTCAGCATTTATATTTATCCATATTTCGCGTATCACTTTTACCCCATAGCTTGAATAAAATTACCACATATTATCCGTTAAATACTTTTCAGTGACAAATGACATTCAAACATTTCATGGAATACTCGTTCGAAAGCCATTGACATAACCAATATCCAACAATTATAGGTAAATAAAAACGCTTTCCAAAAATGGAAATAATATAATTAAGTTTCATTATCAAGTTCCCCCTACTTTATTATTCTTTCCAACCATCCATTACCAAAGAAAATACCAGCCACGCAAACCTCAAAAACCGTCGAAAAAGGAGACTGAAAAATACATGTTTCCATTTGAAACAACCCACAGGTGTAGCGCTTTACACGATTATCCAGCGCCCTTTTTCCAAGAAGCGTCTACCCTTCATCCGTTTTCCCCGCTCCGTGGAAAACGGAGCGTAGCTTCGCAGGGAAAGGTGTAGGTGGTGGAGGGGAAAATAGCAGGAGGAACGAATAAAACGCGTATCGGCGAGGTACGCGGCCAGGCAGATCAATCTTCGCTTCTTTCCCCGTTGCGTTCCTCCGTTGTGTGCGTGCGTTCGCGCGGCCAGCTCCACCCCCGCCTCCCCCTTCCAACCATCCAGCTTCTTCTTCTAGCCACGTAAACGCGTCCTGGCACACGTACGAAACACGCACGCGTGCACGTCGTCCGTAGGAAAATATATCCGGCCGAGGTCCCTCCTACGGGACGCTCGCGAGTAGCAGCCACGTTTCCGGATTTATCGAGCGTGGCCCGTGCCATTATTTCAGGGATTACCGGCGGTGGGGCAACGGCGAATTTTTCACCGGCTCGTACATCGTTCTTCGACGCTGCTGTTAGCAAGGAAAAATGCGCGAAGGAATGATAGAGGATTCCGGGAGAAAGGCCGAGGGCGAGGCGAAATTTCGAGTCCGCCATAGGATCATAATCGGCTTTACTTTTCCGAGTCAGTCCCTTTTTTGCTTCGTTCTAGATTCTTCCTCGTCTTCCTCGTCTTCTTCGTTTTTCATTAGGGTTCGGTTAAGAAGGGACTTTTTTACCGGATGGCCTCTCGAGCGTGAGCATACGAAATTCTGGAGAGACTTCTTAACGAGCCGCGTGGACCGTGTCGATAAGATTGTTTGCTGAACGGACGTTTATTCCGGCGCGCGAACACCGGATTTCCTAATTATTCGCTGCAGGCGAACTCTTATCGCCGCCCACGCGCCGCTACGTGCCCGATACGCAGGGTAAACGTAATAGTTCTCGCGCTGGGTCTGGGTCAGGACATTGGCTTCCAGAAGGATGGAAAGGGGTGAGGTCGATGGCTACTCTTCCTGTTACTCAGAGGAGTTTTTTCAATTACATTTTGTGGAATTCGTGTTAATTGGAGTCTCAAAATCGATGTTTTATACTAAAAACGATCGTTCGAATAGAACTACTCAATGTAATTTTTAGATGAATAGTAGAGAACTGTAAAACTAAGACGGATACAGAAACGTATTCGGTTATAACGCAGCACGTTATTTTCAAACGATATTCTGCACGAAACAGTGACAAATAAAATAAAATTTATTCGAATAATTATTTTTAGAAATTGATATATACTATAATAATATTATCGATTTGTAAATCTTGGTGACTTTAGACTAACTTCCATTTAACGAGCGTAACATTCCATACTTTTATTCCTACACCATCGCAAGCTTCGTACACAATATCTTCTCGATAAAAATTCTTGCCAACCCATCCAACCAACGACCCTCATCAACAAATTCTAAAACTCTTCTCTCAAATTTCATTGAAATCGCACCTCTGCTTATCTCACCTTTCTGCACGCAAAATCATCTCACGAAAAGGCAACGGCAGGCGTGGTCGCGAAATCTGGAATATTTCAGGGGCGCCGAATGGAGGCAGAGAAAAGAGCAGGAACAGGAAAAAAAGAGGCTGCCGTAGAAAACGGAGGAACCTGGGCAAAGCAAGCAAGCAAGCCGGCAGGCGAGGCAGGCGAACGAAGGAAGGAAGAAAGAAAGAAAGAAAGAAAACACGTGAAATCGAGGGACAGAGAGCGATAGACAGGAGCGTAGAAGGGGTGGTTCGGTGTTCCCGGGGGCGAAAGTGGCGCGGCGTCCTAATGCGATTCCGATATCGGCCCGGACATCTCGTGAGCCGACTACAGCTCCTGTTTCCCCGCCTCTCGCCCCGTTACCCCGTCGTCCCATGGAACGAGTGGAACTCACCCCATCGCGCGGCTCGATGGACGAGAGAGAGCGGATCGGTCCGTGGGTGGCGGAAAGGGGGTGGGCCGTGAAAGCGAACAGGGCTCCCCCGTAAGGGCGGGGTGGCTGCTAGAATGGGCCGATATGTATGCCGTGGGCGCACCGCTGCCACTCCGCCGCCATCTTGGAATCGATGTCGATCAAGCGGAAGGAAGGAACTTCTGCGCAGCTCGGGGGCGCCCGGGGTGCACCCGACCCACCCCCTTTCTACGTGTGTGCGCGTCTCCACGCATATATTCCACCTCCTCGTCGGCGTCCTACGAGCGAGACCTCCTCCTTCGTCTCGCCACCCTCGCAGCTACCACCCCATCGCCACGTAAGCAGCAGCCGCGTGCGTGAGAGCACGTACGCCGCTTCTGCGTACGGATTTCTTCTTCTTTCACCTCGAAAAAATGGCGTCTTCGCGGAGACGGTTCGATGCTCTATCAGATAGGCTTTCTGTTTCGGTCGGTGGATGATTGTAATGGGAAAGATGGGAACAAGGTGGATAGATTTGCAAGCTTGGTGGAAGCTTCTAAAGAAACTTAGTTTGATGTGATTCGAGGAATTTGATATTTTGGATCTGGGTGTAATATGGATATGGTATTTTGTAGGAGATTTTGTCTGACGTGAGTGTAATCGTCTTAGAGGTATGTAGAAAAATATACAAGGTACTGATGTATGATTTTGTGTTGCTGATATTATTAATATTGATAGTCACAAGGTGCATATCAATTAAACTAGACAGAAGCTGGAACTTCTTTTTATCGGTTAAATAATTCGATTAAATATTTCCTAGCTCTGAGCATCTTTTAGCTCTATTTATTTAATCATAGAGAATGATCATTAATTGCTTCAATTGAATATTTTCCAAACTTTCCGCTTTTCGATTAATTGGTCCAGTGAAATATCTTGTGCGAATAAATTCTCCCTTACTAATCCGCATCCATATCAACGTTTAAAACCCAGAATCCTGTAATCTACACTAACCCTCCGCTAAGAATACCAAGTTGAAGAACCTGCAAAGAGAGCGAAGAGGAAAGAGCCTTCTCCTTTAACAAGAATACCCAGCGAAATCGGATCGTCTTAAATAGATCCAGCGGCGAAAACAATACCGACGAATAAATTACCCTCTCGGGTGGCTTGTCCGTTTCGAGCTTTCCCTAAAAAGGTTTCCGGCGCTCTCGAACCTAAGAAATATCGCTGTCTACGGCGTTATTTCTGTAAAACGGCACGAGAACGAACACAAAAAGGGGCGGAGGGAGAAAGAGAGACAGGGAAAAGAAAAAGGAAAGGAGGAGGAACATCAGGATAACTGGCGCTAGATATAGACTGGCCGGATCGTACGCGAAGAATCGACAGGGTTACGAAGGCGGATGGGAGAAGGAGAAAGAGGGCGGCTGATTTATGGGATTGCAGGTTGCCGGTATAAGCGAAAATGGCGTCTCTGCAAATCGATCGTAAAAAGGATGTCGCGCGGCCGTACAATGGCTAGCATCTCGTTCGTTAGCTCGACTAGCGAATAAATAAAAACTTGGGGATCGCGAGAGACGTTCACGGGGTTGCGCTGGTTATCGGTTCGCCAGGCGAGGCAAGGGGAAAAGCGTTTCTCCTCTATAACCTATAAAGGATCGAGGCCTACGGTGATTTATAGATTATGACGGCTGTGCACGCGATCCTTCGTCACAATGATGAAAAAGAGACGAATGATATACGAGAAACGTCTTTTCGTCGTCGCAGTCGTTTCCAATTTTATCAGAGGAGGAAGTTACGTATGAAACTCGTTCCAGGCTCTTCGATCGATCGGTAGATGTTGCTTTTTGTTTGGGTTAGCGTAGGATGAAGAAGGTGAAAGGCGGTCGGAAAGGGAAGACAATTTCATGAATGAGTGGAAAGTGAAACATATGAGATTTCAGCTGGAATTTATTGAATGATAATTGGAAAACGCGTGTGAATCGAAATTGGTTATGTTTCCGGAATCATGAGCTGTGAGAAAGACATTCTAGGAAGAGAGGAGCGTTGAATTTTTGGCACGATAATGTTTAAATAGTTTAAGTAGTTTAGATAGCTTCCATAAATGAAACGAAAGGGAGGTTATCAATTGAAAGGAATGAACATGGATTAGGTGTGTGTTTGTTGAACATGGTTTGTTCATTAATAGTTGGAAAAGTCTTGTACTTATAATAAATGTGATCGATTAGTATGTAGTTAAATTGAGAACTATACATATAATCAGATTAAGTTTAAGACATAATATACAAAACTAATATTAAACGAGGAAGAAAGATATAGTTTTCTAAATTGTAAATATATTATTAAAAGCGAAAAACTTGCGAAAAATAGATTCATCTCGGCGAAAGACTCTAGCAAAACTGAAAAATAAAGAAATCATATAATAAAAGAATTAAACTTTTAAAATAAAAAGACTTAATAACTATTTGCACGATTTAACAAAAAATATCTTATAAGTAACAATTTAAAAAAAAAGCAAGCATAAAATTCCATGAAACGGTTAAATGATTTTTCATAAAAAATGTTACGTGATTAGAAAGGAAAAAAGAACGCTAAAAATAACGCTGCTAAAAATGATATCACATTACTACTGTTCAGAAAGGCACGTTTTATAGAATGAAGCGGAGCGTTACAGAAACAGGGTCGTGTTACGAAGGAACGCGATAATAAACCAGCGAGAAATAATCGAAACTCGGAAGCGGGGCTTAAGGGTAAATTCGGTCAGTGTGCCCCGTGGGCTGAGGAATACGGAGAGTTGAATGGCTCGTGACCTTGGCCCCGAGGCTGCTAGCCTGGGGTTGGCAAGGTAATTAAATGCCATGGATGGGGTTGGTCGCTATAACCGGCAGGATAGAACGAAGGGTATCCAGAGGGATGAGGCTAATTGCCGATGCAAGGAAAACCATCCCCCTCCGTGCCACGGCGGGATCTTTCAAGGTGCTCATCCTTCGGATTATACCGTCACCTTATTAACGATCCTCTTGCAACGCTATTCCTGTCGACAAGAAACAGTTCTCTCCCTCGTCAAGAAGTAATTTCCGTCGCGTAAAATCGCGTTGACGACATTCTACTAAATCTATGGCTTGATATTAGTTTCCAAGTTCGAAAGATTGCATTGTTGGAAAAAAAAATAAAAATAAAAAAAATAAAAAAATAAAAAATTGAACGTGTACATGTAAGGCGTGCCAAATATGTAATTGGACATTATAAAGGTGTTTGCTTCTTTCTTTAGGCGACGGTGTGTACTTTTTGTGGAATTTTTGTGAATAAAAAGTGGGAGACATAATGAAGAAATTATGATTAAAACGCTGGGAAAAAAGCTGATGGAATAACATGGCGATATCTTTAAACAAAGAAACATTCCATACTGTTCAATATTTAATGTATAATTTTATATTAATATTCAGTATATAAAATACTCCTTACTATTTGAAAGAAATGTATGTAGTTATAACTCTTTTAATTTATAGGGGTTGAAAAGAGGCAAACTACGACTATTGTACGATTACAATATTACATTTTTACGACAACCTTTCAGCTATCTTATGCAAACTGTTATTTTCTCTAAAGTCGATCGAGCTTCCTTAAACGTTCAATACAAAAGCTTTCAAAAGAGAACGATTACCGCCAAAACAAAAACTTTGCCAATTCTTCGTCGAAACAAGTATCATCGGTGGAAAGCCGAAGTTGAAATCCAAGTCCAAGTGTAAGTCCAAGTGGTTGGTAGTTTCCGAGCGACGGCCAGATAAAGTTTCGCGTGACGGGGAACCACTGTCCCGGAAGTAGCCCAGTTACAAATTAGCATCCAAGGATTGCCCTTGGCGTTGCTCTCTACCTTCTCCCTCTCTCTTCCTCTCAAACCATTCAACGCCCTTCCCCTCTCACTCTCTCATCCCGTCAGATCTTCTTGTTTCTATCCTTCCTCGTCGCTCGGAACGGACCCGGAGAGTTCGTTCTCTTTCCTTCTGGGTTATTAAAGAAAGCCGCCTTCGGGGTCAGGTCGGGTTAGGTCAGGGCGGTAGGGAATAATGAGCGGGGAAAAGTTAAACGAGAGTATTTTTTACCGAGAGGAAAATTACGTCCCTTCTGCCCCCTCGAACCGCTTGGGCGCGTAGTAAAAGCGGCAAGACGAAGGAGCCCGGATCGCGACCACGTGGTCACGACGAAGACGGAAACCGGGAAAGGGAAGCGGAAGAGCGACGAGGAACCTCCGATGGAGATACGTTGAGTTGAAACGAGAGAAGAAGAAAGAGAAACTGACGGAGAAATCCAGGGGTTGGTGGTCTCCGAGGTGGCACAAGGGGGAGGCGGTGTCCTCCATTCATTACCGCCGGTTACCCCTTAATGGAATCTTCGTGTCCTCATCTTTCCACTGTCCTTCCTTGCCGCCATTTCTGTTTTGCCGAACAACAAGAAGTCGTTTGTACCCCCGGTCGTCATTCAGCTACACCGCCGACGACTTGTACCCACCTTGTCCTTAATTTGCCCCATTTCCCTCCTTCTCGGTAATTTCTCTCTTTAACCTGATACTTGATAGTTCGAGTGAGAGTGGACTACGGAGAGGATTTTTTCTTTGTTGCATGGGTTGGAAGTTTTTCTAAAGTAGATAAGTTTATGGAACAGGTATTAGGATACTAAGGTTGTGTCGTATATGTAGGTCGTGAGTGTTGGTGGAATTTTATATTTCCGTGAATGTAACTAAGGGGATGATAGCCAAATTGGACATTTATATCATCTATTAAACGTTGCAGTGGAGCTTGAATATTTTAGATGTCTTTGCATATTTGTGCACCGTGTGGCTTTTCGCACATTCCAACATTTCCCGCAAATGCATAAATGTTAATGATTCAAATATAATACCGCGATTTATCAGCCAGATAAACAAGATCTTTATTAGTTTTCGCAGAAACTGGATGAAGAAGAATGATTCAAATATTAAAGTTAATATGAAAGTCTGTCGCGTTTGTTATGTCGCGAAATTTTTGCCAATAAATCGTATACGAATATAATTAGCAAAACAAATGACAGTTGAAACGAGTAAAAAGAAGATTGTAAAAATCAATCCCCTGAGACACATCAAGTAAGAATGTCAAACCTAAGAATGAACGATCCCATACTTCTTAACCGACGCAAATAAAAATTACTATTCTCTTTAGAAGAAAAAAGTAAAATTCGACATATGACGGATATAGCCAGCCTATAACAAGTACATCCATCGTTAAATTTATTCTCAACCTACTTATTATAATAAATCATCAAGACGATGCTATTCGAAACTATAAAAGCTAGTAATAATTACCAAAAAATTATAATGGTAACATAATCATACAGTAATCTACGAAGGAATAACTGTCATTTTGTCGCGTGGTCGATTTCAAACCGGAAGGAACAGGAAAGATATCCAACGGTGGTAGGACAAAAACGAAAGAACAAAACATGGGTGGAGAAGCGGCGTTATACCTACTCTTTGAAGCACAGGATATCAAATTATTCTGCATAAAGGATGACACAGGTCGATGGTAATAAACTGACTCGGGAAATAATGGCATAACGAGCATAAAGTGGGGTCCGCTCGTGCAGCCGGCAGAGCAAAGAGGCGGAAAAGGGGTTGAAGAGGACCAGGTAGGCCCATTATCCTCGATGTGTGTCCGTGTACACAACAGGGTGTCTATAAATGTTTCAGGGACTCTTGATTCTCGGCGGCGGTAATTTATTCGGAAAGTCACTCGCCACCTGAGTAACGTGAGAACGATCGAGATGCATCTGCATGCAGATGTCGCGCCCAGTTGGCACGCTACTGCCGTCGATTTCGTTCTAAATTTTTTATCGTATGTTTCTCTGCTTTTCTTTTCTTTTTTTTGTGTGTCTTTTTTTCCACCGATGAATGTACAACCGTTGAATTGTATACTGCGACTGGGTTATACGGTCTTGGAGACGTTTGGTTTGTGATGGATGATTGCGTGGATGAAGGAAAAGAGTAGAGTTAGCACATTGTAGAAAGTTTTAAGTTAACTATGTATCGATCTTTTGATAAACGTTAAGATTAAAAGTTTATCTCTGATAAAAGAATTTTTTAAAAAGCTATTTATTTACGATTTTATAAATTCTATGTTTTCATAGCTCATTTAAGTCACCGATTATAAGTTTTATTAATGGATCGATATAAAATGTAAAACCATAAATACACGTCACAGTCAGTTCGCAATGAACAAATACGTTTGTTACATGTAAGAATTCTGTGAAAAGAAAGCATGACAAACTTCGCGTGAGATTAAGAATTCCCAAGGTATAATATTTAATTAGAAATCAACCCCTAAACAGCCCTACAACTTTCCTACGTATATTCATTCTAAAAATCGCGGTTTTACCTTGTCCTTCATTTTCCTTCCTTAATTCAACTATTTGAAATCAAGATTTAATAGCACGAAATAGCGACGAACGATATCGTAAGCTAAAATTCCGACAGAATGTCAACGTGTCGCGTGTAACTTTCGAATGTAAACCATGAAGGATTTGAATATCGCGTGACTAACGTTCTCCTCTGGAATTTCCCGTGTACAGGGTGAAGAGATTAGGTTTCTTCGGATGGATAGGCCGCCTGGTGTCCGCGAGATAGGGACATGGGAAAGCACTCCTCCTTTTCGTATGTAGATTTTATGGAATGCCCGAGGGACGCGAGGGATCTCGAAAGCAAAGGGAGCGAAAGGGTTGAGCCAGAGAGGTTCGATACGGATAAGGGTTAAGATATACGCGTGGGAAGACAGTCGTCTAGAATTTTCGAGTCATGCCACGTGTACCGTTCCTTCGATACACCGGATTAATCTGAAATGACTCTTCCTTTCTTTTCTCCGTCTCTCTATTTTCATCTATGTTCGTGTCTTTTATTATTCTAGCTTCGAAAATTAAATTTCTACTTTGAGAGATATATATATACAGGTATGTGTTAAATTTTTGTATAAGGATAGATATTGCAATGGTCGATACCAAAACAGACTATGGCAGAACAATGAAAGCACAGAGGAATGATAAATTCTGTGATAAACTTGTAGAAAATATTGCTTTTATCTAAAATTAAATTTAGAATTCTAAATTATTAAATAACAGTTTACTGTTTTAGTATGACTGAAGTATTTAAATAACGTTTGCAGAATTTAAGAAATTATTCTTTGAACAATATATCAGTTTGTAGATGTAATTTCAAGATTCTTGCTTCTGTAATTACGACAAACGTATACGATAATATATTAAACATTTTTAATGGAATATTTATAATTATTATCAGAAAGAAATTACTTGTACTTGACGTGCCTTCTGATGATCCGAAACTCCATAAAATTTATAATTCGATAGCAGCCGAAACGTAAAAGAACAAACACAGTGTTTGGCCATCGTACAACAGTTTCGTGCCTGGCTGCGACTGTTTGACGGTCGTGTTTGCTGAAGGTCCGTTTACACGCGAGCTAACGTCGTTAGAAAATGTGACAAGGTATATACACACGTGCCCGATGCGAGTCCTTCCTCTTCCAGGGCAAATTTACACGGGTACTTAAAACTTCGAGCCAAACACGAAATAAAATCGAGGAAAGCACCAGGCTATGATATAGCTACGGCTCGTGTCTTTCCAGGTGTCAAGCATTCCGGTTCTCTAAATATTCTCGTATCTTTGCTCAAAATTCGATGGTTAAAGCGTCATTTAAAAGAAATTATTAATGTGTACTAATTACATAGATTTAAAGTATAATTTTTATTACTTCGTCGAATTTCCATCGTCTCTAATCCGTTGAATGTTTTATTCAACATTTGAATATTATTTTTTCTTATAATTTTCATTATCCCTGCATATGAAATACATTTGCAAATAATGCCATTGAGATTCCATTTTTACTAGATTTATTTTAGATTCCTCAATTGTACATTTTGATTCTTTTTCATTTCTCAGAAACATCTGCTTCTAATCGATTTCACACTTAAATAAAATTTTAATTTCCATCATGAAATAATATCGCTAGCCTATGCGCACTCTACTTTAAATGAATTTTAACTTCTCTTAATCAAATTTCATGAAAGATATCGAAAACGCGATTGGTCCTTGACCTTGAAGAATGGTCGTCGAAACAGTTTGCCAGAGTAGAACACGATCTCGACCGGTATAGGCAGGATACGCGGGAATTACACTTGATGACTCAATATAGTTCAAATGGGAATTAACCCACTCGTGTTCTCGGTCGGTGGAAATTAGGCTTAACCCTTCGCGGTCAAAGGTCGGGACATTCACAGCTGAGTACTTTTACCGTTTAGACCGTATGCCAGGAAATATTCAGCTCGGTCAATTTGTTTAATTCAGATACCGACATGCATGCTACCCTTTATTTACTCGTATCGTTCTCCATTATCTCGCGCCTTCATGAAATGAAATTTATTTTTTCCAGGCACAATTTCTAATTTAATAATCCATTGATCAACTTCTTTATTGGAAAATCAGGCTGTTCGATGTTTAATATTTTTCATTAGACGAGAACAATTAAAAAATAACTGTATGGATATGGAATTATTGTTAAGCTTAATACATAGAATTATTCGTAGTCCATTTCCAAATAAAACTGCATCGAGTTTCACGTTAAATATTTCTACAAAATATCAGTACAAGAATATACGTAGAAACTTTCTATCCAAATCGGATTTTTATCCAATTCCAAGTTCTCCAAGTCCTCGATTCACATGAACAAAATTTATAAGTATACAATTAGTTGCAATAATATCCGATATTTTCTACTTTGATTCCAAACTAATCTAAAATAATAAATATTTACCAAAAATATATAAATAATCTTTTACACTCTCCTCTTTATTTTTCCATAATTTTACACAAATGATCAAATACTTTTATGGTCATCCGTAATTCTAGAAATACAGCTGAGGAACAAATACTATCCAAATCCTCGATTCTGAATCAGTAAAATCCGACAACTTTTTCTTCGTAAATCCAATATGCCCACCGTTTGGGAATTATTAAAATATTCATAACGCGCCCCCAAACGTTGTTTCTCCGACAAAACTCAAAAGAACGAAAACAGCGCGGTGTATCATAACGATCGACAAATCTTTCCTCCCTTTGCCATTTAATCTCGTACGAAAGAACGTTTGAAAATGGTCGCGAATCGTAAAACGATCCTTCGAGGCGATGTTTCGCCGGCAGTTTGCAAATTGCGAGCAGCCACCGCGCGATCATTGGATTTCCTATGGGGAATAGTTTCCCATAAGCACGGCCGCTTGCAGGTCACAGTTTGCGGTGGCTTCAGCGCGCCCGTGCCAGAATTCAAGCACGAACAAATTGCCACGAGTAGAGGCCAGCCATTACGAACAAGTATTGTCGGCAATTATAGGATTTAGGATCGGATTCCAATAATACACGCACTCGAAGGCACTCGAGAACACTCGTCCACTCGGGGACAGACGATTTGATACGATTGTGTTTCGAGATACATATATACCATACACTCTATACCTAATTCTCTCGTCGTAGAATAGTTCGTTTAAGAAACTTTAATGGATATAGTGTAATTAGAAGACTGGATGTTTATGAATCATGATCAAAGAAGGCAAAAATTGTATAAAGATACATAATAAGGTCGAATTGAACATTTACTTTGAAGATTTTATAGATTTTTATATATTATACTTGTATACAATTGTACATATATAATACATAGTATATAATATACAATATACGAGTATAATTTTTACATCCTCAAACTTGTCGAAAATATACATACGTATGGAGATTCGTGGTCTAATAATTAGTCTATACATTTCTCAAATCTTTTAATTATTAATATGACATTGCTTGATTTTGGAAATGCGACCCATGTTAAGGTATTTGGGGAAACATTACGCATCTCAAAAATTTGGTTTATTGATAGGAAAGAAATAATACAACAAACAGAAAACATGAGATTGTAATTAGCGTGGAATATTTCATTTATATTCGATAGCTGGTTCAAAGATAGCAGAAGTTATATTTTATATATTTAATGCGATCGTATAATATGATTGAGAGGACAGCTGGAAACAAAGATCATATAAAAATGATATTTACGTATCTGTGTAAAAAAGAAATCTTCTTAGCAGCTTATATCGTATAATGTGATTGTATTGAATTTAATGGTATTCATACGAGGGACTAAAATACCCCCCAAAAAGAAGAGAGTAAGAATACCATCATTTTCGAATTACCAAACATAATAAAAAGCCTTTGGAATACTCGATATTCAGGAGTGTAGATCATGTTGACCAATTATTACAACAAAAATTATACATTTTAGCATACAATTCTTATTATTATACGATCGTAATATATATTTATTTACAAATCAATATAATCAGAGAACGTCGACTTATTTTCGAAACAACTATATCTAGTCTGAAAATAACTTGCAGTTTGATATATGTCATGCAATATTGTAGAAACGTTACACCGCTGTTGATGAGATTTACTATGATCATTTACATCGACATTCCATGTAATAGATAAACGGGAAGCAATTTCTTGTACAAGCTACCTAAAGAAACGTAAGATTCCTCACGAACGCCTATTTATTACTACAACCTTATAATCCTTATCCTCGAGAGGTATCTATGTATTACGTTAGACGAATACGATATTTAACGTTTCATTCTTTTTAAATTCCACAGATTTTTCTCTAACATTCTCAATTTTCCAAGAGTTGGAGCATCGTTACTTCGGAATTTTCCAAACTTTTTCAATTTTTATCTCACGTACCATAACGTAGCAAGAAATAAAGAGAAGAAAATAGAACGAAAGATAGGTTCGCAAAATATAAAATAAAAGAAGAAGAGAAACAGATATCGACGATAGGGAAAAAAGCAATATATAAATATCTCCAATTTCCATTCCAACTACAATATGAAGAAAGAATAAAACAAAAAAGAAAGAAATATTTTCAATTGTCACCTGACGCACAATGCCACGTCGAAAGAAACTAAAATAGAAAATATCTCCGAAGCACATCCCATCCGTAACATCGAACAAAAGAACATGTTTATTTAAATGTACATTTTAAGTTTACATTTGCGGGAACATTAACAACAAGGTCACTTTTATTTTTTTCGCAATATTAAACCAAGAAAGGTAAAGAGGTAAACAGAAAACACGTCGAATACAATAAAAATTTTCTTTACAATATAGAAACAAGAAAAGTAAGAAAGGACAGAAAAAATACATTGTCGAGTACAATAAGAAATATCGACGTGATTCGCACGTGCGTGAAACGTCCAGACGACGTGGGTGGAAAGCTGAAAACTGGTTCTCCTATCGTCAACAGGAAACGAACATTAAAAAACCATCAGGCATTGTATCCTCAACGAACTGGACCGACCGCGAACGGAAAGATCAGACGGCAGATTTCGATCTGATAAATTTTCAGCCCCTTTCTTGTCTCGAGGCGGGATCGAGATAAGCCATTATCCCTTAAGGAGCTTGCTCCTGACCCTGTCTTCATTCAAGTTCGATAAATCCGTGATGTAAGGTAATAGCGAGAGATTACTGAACTGCTCCCCATCCCATTCTCAACCCCCTCTGGTTCGCGTCACGGAGGTCAGTCTTTAGCAATCGCTATTTCTCTCGGTCACTTGACCCCTGAATATTGAAGTTGTTGCAATCTTCCGTCTACAAAGCCTTATTGAGGCTCTGTGTGCAGCCCTTGGGAACGACTGAATGGAGGATGGCCGCGTAAACAGAGAACAGAGCGCAAAGCAGGGGAGAAGGAGAATCGTTGTTTGCGAAGATTAAAGTGGAATGGCGCGAACGAGAGAGGCAAGTTTCGTGGAAAATTAATGAGTTGGAGTTTCGGGTTTTCGAAGAAAATACGCGTTGACGGTAACTCGGAACAAATGCTTTCGTTTATACGTGCACTGTATGTGTTTAAAGCGCAGTTCTGGCAGTAATATAGAAATTTATTCTTTTTAGTACAATATAACAAATATTAATATACGATCTCATCTTTATTCTAGACATTTAGCTATGTATATGTGTTTTAAGATAAAGTTTCGTATAATGTAAAAATTGACATTTTTACAACATTGAAAATTAATACGACAATTTTTTTATCGCAAACGTGTCCTATTTCTTTTATATTCTCAACGAGTTTTGAAACACATCGATTTACATTCCAAGTGTATCATTTTGCATTCTCCACATATCTTTAATAGATTGACATTCTTTTTTAATTAGCTTTTTATTCTTTCTCGCTTCTCGGCGACTCGTTTCTTCAGATCACAAGCTCCAATATCCCTCTGACTCACAGAAAAGTACAACGTAACTTTCAATAAACTTCTCCATTTCATATACCAAAGTCGTCCAACACATTTCCACTAACCGTAATACATTACACTCAATCGATCTACCTCTTCATTGCGCTCTGTCTCCTGCGAATAACTGCAGGAACACGCAACGCTAAAGCTCAGATAGAAATCGGCGCAGATCAAAATCGACGCAAGAAAGAGAAATTCAGCAGGCAAGTCGGTTGAAACGTGCGAAAGAGATAGGTTTCATCGTTTGATCGGCGAATACGAATTATAGAGCCCCGCCGAAAACGGTGTATTTCAGCGTTATCACGATCTTGCGGACCTGACTTCTCGGCATCAACGATATCACGAAGATGTACGAAGACACCTGAAACTTACGACGAGAGACAACACACGTTAATGAGCACCGTCGAACGGTTTATCGTCAGTTTGATGCTCGTTAGCCTTATCGCCAAGGCCTAATCGTGGAACGAGGAGAAAAGTCCCCAAGGAATCCGCGCGGGCCTGTCTCGATCGTCCAACTTCGATACGGAAATGTTGCCGAACCATAGACGATTCTGACGTGACACCGTGTCGTAGGTTAAGCAACAATGTCAGTGGAAGCTGCGTTGGTTAAGTTTCACGACCAAATAAGTACTCTTTTGTATTGATTGCTAGTTAGAGGATAGCTTAGTTAGCTAGTTAGGGAACTTTCGTGTATGTTGGATATATTTATGTTGAAAAGTTAGGTCGAGGTGATTTATCGTATGTAATTGAGGTGAAACGAACGTTTGGTGTATTTTATGGAAATTGGAATTCTTCCATTCGTTAGAGGATATAACTAAGAATTTCTTTTCCGGGCACGTCACGAAGTAAGTTAATTAAGATTACGATGATTTTGAGGATTCTGTTGATCAAAAAGATAACGATGTTAAGTGGTAGTTTGATATACGTGAGAAGTTTAAAAGTATTTTACGTTTATAGTGAAAGTTTGATATCCAAAAGGGTTGTAAAATCTAGTTACATTTCATTAGAAACGATATGTGTTTGTGGGTGTGAATGTTGAATTACATCGTATTCAAATTAATCTGCTCTTTAAACTTTTGCTCTGAAATATTGAAACTATTGCAATAATATATTTTCCTCGCATTTTATGATGTAACTAATCAGGTAGCTAGTAGTAATATTCCTTAATCACTTCCAAAGGGAAGGGAGTAAGCTTTTGTAAACTAAAGATAAATATAAATAAACCAAAGGGTAGTACTTATAAAAATTCGAAACATCTTCGACAATTATTTTGAACCGATAAAATAAATTAGTCGTAACGAACTAAGCTACTTATTATTTCCGAAATTCTAAAATAGACACGTGAACAAAACGATCGCACGAAACATCCACGTTCAGGAACGAGCTGAAAAAGTTATAAAGGCGACGTGTATAAGCCTTCGACAATGCTCTTTCAGAAAGAGACGGAAGAAGATAGAAAGAGAAGGGGCGATCCACCTACACCTGTAGCAACACTGGGTATTAAAGCGAAACTTCAGACACTGGTTTTCAAGTTCAGTGATCAATTTCAGACAGGCTAACGGAGCAGTCTGAGCGGGAGAAATTATGGCCACGGGCTGATAAAGGATCGTTAAGTTAATTCCGAAACGTTGTTCGAGCCTCGAGTTCCGCGAGGAAAAGCTAGAAAGAGAGATTCAAAGCATCCGAGGACTCGTTGCCTCTTCAACTTCTTCTTCCGAGATACTTCTATCTAACCCCTAGTACCCTTGCAATTAGCATGTCGAATATAAACCAAACTATCAAGTCCATTCGACCATCGCAAGAAAGATACTCTCTAATTATACGTCACTATGTTGAAAAGCAAATCGTGGCTCGTCAGTACCTTTCGCAATCAACTTCTCGATGAAAGAACAAAAACTAGGTTTTCTTGGAGGCAAGAACGAGACAGCTCTTCGTGATTCCTGTTCAAATGCAACCGAAGAGCGAGAACAGGATCAAGAAGAAGAAGACGAAGGATAAGACAGCAAGATAGCAAGATAGCAGGAAGAAACAAAGCAAAGCAGTGACAAGGACAAAAATAGCGTAGATTCATAAAGAAGAGACAAAGACGGATAGGGAGGCGCCCTTGAGAGGAGTCTCGGGGTCGGTTCTGTATGCGGGCCAAGCGTGAAAGAAGAAAGAAGCCAGTGTAGAGAAGAGGGCATGATGAAAAGAGCGATGGGAGATTGTAGTGGAGAGAAGCTGGTGGCTGGCTGGCTGGCTCCGGTTGGCTTGGCTGGTTCAGTTCTCTCTTTCTCTCTCTTTATCTATCTATCTCTATCTCTGGGTTGTACGTGGCGCTCCGAAGGTAGTAGTATAACGCGACACTGGTGGTAGTAGCTTACAGAGGGAAAAAGAAGAGGGAAAAGAAGTGGAGGTTATGGAAGCAAGGGTGGTGGTGAAGGAGAGAAGGGGGTGGCGGAGGAGAGACTGTACTAAGAAAAGCCGACACACGGGGCGGCTGGGAGCAGTGCAGATCAATGCCAGCCAGCCAGCCAGCCAGCCAACCAACCGACCCAACCCTTCCGAGTCTACTGCTCTTCAGTTCCCTAACCCTTTACCCCCTTTTTTCCACCCCGACTTCGGCGGACTCACCCGGAGATAAAACACGAACGGCTCCACGAGCCACCCCCGCCTATCCTTTCCTCTTGCAGGCCCCTCTCAGCCTCCCTACGCCTCGTTCGTCTTGCCTCTCTTTCTCTCGTTGTTCTTTCCTCTTCCCTATATCAGCCTCCTTCCCTTCGTTTCGTCCCCTTTGCTCGCCCGGTACTTTTTCTCGTTCGTCCTTCCTCTTCCTCTTTCGTTCGTTTCGTCGTATCTACGTTAATATACGTACAGAAGGGACCAGGTACCAACACCGATGAAAAATAATAGCTGCGGCTGTTGTAGCCAAGGCGAAGAGAAGGAGAGAGAAAACGAAACCGAGGGAGATAGGACGCATCGGCGTAAACGCACTCGAGACGGAATTGCTGTGCACCAGCCTCTGCCTTCCCTTTGACGCTTCGAATGCCGTGCATTTCAACGAGTTGCCTTCCTCCCGATTTGTTCCAACGAAACGATTTTTTTCGGGGCAACGACGCCCCGCTTGTATACACGCCGTCCTATCGGCACACGATCCTTTGACTTGGATGATACTCTTCGAAATCGAGGTAGAAGCCTTTCTACCTTGGGACGGTAGAAATGGAAAATGCAAAAGCTGATTTCTGCTTAAAGTTGGTGCTTTGCATTTGTGGGACGAGGTGTCTGAATGAATTAAGCTTGGTACTACTGATTTCAGTTATTATTATTTCCACGTAAGTACTGCGAAGGTAACGGTATCTTCTAGTAGTTGCAAGAATTCTATCAGAATTCTTCATGAAAAATAAATGCTAATGCTTCTTATGACTATTCTACTTGGACACTGAATATTTTCATTCGTTTAGCGAAGATTTTCTCTCCCTCGACTCTTACAATACAAAGTCACGCTCACGAAGCAGATTATTTACAATGGCAGGCAGTATGTCGAACACCATTTTTGACAAATTACGATACTCTAAATTCATGAATATAAATTATATATAATATTTCCGTATTATTCGATATTATTATTCTTTGGTATAATATTTTATATATATTTTTACGCATTATACATATTCTGTATATTTCTGTAACTTGTAAATTATTAAAGAAAAATCCAGCAATCTATCTGGTTCACTCAACTTCGTCTTAAAAAACACCCAAAAGTTCAGCAACAATCGTAGTGGCGAAGCGGACAGTAGAGCGCGTGAATTTCAGAGTTCTACGTCCCGAGATGCGGTGATCTTTCCGTAGAAAGGATGAACACCGTGACGAAGAGGGGCGGCAAAAGCTGACGAGGGGTAAGGGATGGAACGGCGGGATGAAACGCCTCTCGCAATCTGCCAGGAGTTACTTTCATGTTTCTACAGAGTGGCGGTGGCGCGGTCGCATATAAAACAAATTAATCTTGTTAGGGGGAGCGTCTACCTTCGACCTCCTGCCTTTCAGAAGCTTCCCTATCCCGTTCCACCAGACGACGAACCCGTCGACTATTTGACGGCGAATCCTCCGACTTTGCTCCTCTTTTATCTTAATTCGTCGTCTAAATGAGAACGAAGTCGCGGTTATCGCGGTTCCAGAGGGAAACGGGCCAACTCCTTGAATCGGGACGACTCGAGAAATCCTGTTCACTGGCCAACTCGCCAGTCTCGTTTCACTTTTCTCCGTCACCCCTACCACCTTCCTTTCTTCTTCTTCAGGCTGCAAGATCTTTTCGTTTAAGTCGCGTGTCTTTTAGCTGAAGTGGGCGCACGTGAAATGTTTAAGATGAAATTGTATAGTGATAGATAAGCACGAGTTGAGAGGGAGAGATATTTTTCTGTTTTAAAAGCTAGAATAGATAGCAAGGATTTCGAAGGCTGTGATATAAATTAGAAGGGTGATTATGTTATTATTTTCGTGATTTATGTACAGGATCCTCGTTGGTTTAGCTTATTGTTAGTCGAAATCGATAATGCTAAGTACGTATGTGTTCCATGCTATTTATACTGCCAGTATTTAACCGTTTGCTTTATAATTTCTTAATAGTTAGTTCAACAACAATTCACTATTGTAATTTATAACATCTTGCTCGATATAAAATATCTCAGTATTGTGTACTTACAATTTGTACTTATTATTATTTAATCTGAAAAATTGGAAGTAAAACTAGAATCTTGTAACTAAACTGTCAACTTGTATATTCACCTAGAAACTATCGTCTTCAAATTGAAATCATAATTTATACGTATCATAAGTGTCATCATACAAAGAAATAAAGCAATAAAGAGACATGTAAAATTCACATCTGAAATTGTTTTAACTTAAGGTGAAAACCTAAGTAGTCCACAAACAACGCCTCAAGATTTCAAAATGTATCGACTCTCGAGGATCAACTAATTAACAAATTTCGAATAAAAAGGAAATAAAATTCATCCCCCATTTCCATTTCATTAAATGTCAAAGGTGCCATACTATGCCGAAAAGAAGAGAACCCAACAGTTATTACGATAGCAAGACATTTGAAAAAATGTATGCAGAATTGCCATCGTGGCAACGTAAACCAAAGCGAAGAACGAAAATTTCCTTGCGCGAAACCTCGTTGTCAGCTTCAGCCAGGCTGACAGAACGGAAAGCGGCGGGCATGAAATGAAAAACTTGGAAAAGCATCGGTGGGCGGGGTGATGTCCGCGCCGCGGAAAGAAAACTGCGAGGAACAGAGAGCACACGCGACGAGGTAGCTCGCGTGTGCGAGCGGATCGTGTGTGTGGGTTCGCGAGGGTGCTCGTAAGGGTGGCTAAGGGGCGCATGCGCGTATGTGGGCGTCAATACGAGCCGCACACGCTACCCTTTCTCTGTCCTTTGTCACACGCACAGGCGCGATCACGAGCGTTTCCTATCTGCTACCAGGTCCACGTGCACGCATACACAGATAGAATTTTAAAAGGTGTGTGGGTGCGCGCACGTGTTCACCGACGAAAAGAAAATACGTGCCGGGCTTTTACGGGCGCAACGAGCAAGGCGAGCGGTTTTACTGCTCGAATAAATAGCGGTTCGATGCTTGCGCGAGGCAACAGCATGGAAATTCGTAAGCGGGCCGCGCCGAGCGTACCTCGAAGCCGGTTGATAATTAATTAAACGTTACTCAGCTAGCAGAGAGCACGGCGCGTGTTACAACTACGTGTCTCGCGGTGATTTTCTAATTAAATTGTTTGATCGCGACCGTTTGCTTGGGTCGGAGAGGAACACCACGGCCACGCAATTAAGATGAATATCGCGACGTGCACTCGTTAATGCGCGCCGCGATCGTTTCTCGTGATAATTAATGACACTCCGTTTTAATATTATGTTTCACGGAGGTATACCGCGGTAACACGGACCCGCGCAGGTGAGAATACTCGCGTTACGGTGACGCGTTAGAGTTCACCTTTGAGTAATGGCCGTATTGTAGAATGTCCCGACGCTGGGCAGAACGCAAGTATTTTGCTGCATCGATTGGTACGGTCGCGGAACGGTAAGAATCGATTAAGAAGAATTATTAAAAGCGCGATATGAGAAGAGTTTGAGATTGTTCGAAATTCAATAATTATTAGTATCTTTAAAATTTTCTTTTGTACATAGTGGTAATATGTTGAAGTACTAGTTAATTCATTTTAATGAATAGAGAATCGTTTTAATTAAGCTTTAAGTGGCATACAAATGACTATGAATAACATTTATATAACTTTAAAATAAGTAGAACATGAAAACGAATGATCTGTAAATGAATTTGGTTGTTTGGCTACCAATTTAAATTGATTTACGATCGATATTCTCCAACACATTATTTAGGCGAACAAAGTAATGCACCGTCATTTATAATTCATCTATATCCGTACGATGCGTACTTAGTAGTATGCTGATCGGATTTTCATCGTCCATGGTATATATTAAGAAATAATTTTTATACAAAATCTGTTTCTATGTGATAAAATTTTACGTATATATATATGCTCGACGTGAATTATCATCGAAGTCTTCTGAAATTTCGGAATTTTCATTTTGCGTCCCACATACGAATTGGTAAGATTAGTTGCATGCAGGTATATGTCGCGACATGTTGATTCAAACCCGAGATGTACGCAGTGAACATGTTGAACTGTACGTTTTCAACTGAGTTGTAAATCAAGTTCTTCAATTGTCATCCTTTCATGAATACCAAAGCCAAAATTTGAAATTTTATAATTTTATACTTTGAAGGAGAATAATTCTTTAACATTGTCACTGTTGCTAAAACTTGATTTTCTCTCTCTGGAATTACGAAATTATGAAATGGATATCGCATGGACATAATAACGAGAATTATAAAATACATAGAATTCTTTCAGCAGAAATACATTTACACCAAGCTTCGTTATTAATCATTACTTAAATAAATAAATGTCAAAACTCGATGAATGACAATGTATAATTACAGCTGCGATACAATATCCTTTTTTTAAGCGCATATAAATCATACGATGAAACAACAGCAATTCGATGAAAACAAAGTCGCGGCAGTCGCAGCAAAAATATCACTAAGTATAAAATATTCAATAAAATATTAACACAAAATTTAAGGGTATCTTAAACGTTTCCTTACTCGAAACAATTCAACACCCAGATATATTTAAATCAATCCTAAACCCACTCTAATTCCTTAACTTAACCAATACCAAATAACTCGAAAATTCCCTATCGCATCGAATCACCTTAAACCACGATCGTTCCTTAATCAAACGTAACTGAGGCTTGTCCTGCGGGAACACGAGCCATAACCATGCAATCTAGCGGTCGTAGCCGCGCCTTAAATATAAATGGACGACGCACATCCACGAGTCGGCCCACTTTCGTATTCATGCGAAAGTTTGCCTCGTTAACTTTACACGAGGACCGCGGATTCGGCTCTGCTGTCACCAACGCTCTCTCGGGGGCTCGAGTTGTTCAACCAGCTAAGGTCATTTACCAGCGGTCCAACTTGCCAGGTAATTCGAGCCATTCCGTGGAACGGAGTAACGAGTCTTTGGCTCGGTGAATTGGTCGGTTCCCGGTTCATTTCTTCATGGCCAAGGTCGAGTGGATCGAAGAAATTTGGCTCCGAATAACGTACGAGGGACGCTGCGGCTCTTGCTTCGCACTTGTTTGCTTCGATAGCATATTTCATCTGGCATGAGACTCGTTGAACAGATTTTTAACCGCCTTGTAACCATTGCCGAGATATACCCTCGGCACGATATCGTTACGATGGCACAGACGAGATACGTCGCGCGTTTGTTTATTAGAGTTGTAATTACGGAGAAACAGACTCGCAGCTACTCGCAGGATACGTTGTCTGTAGCTTCGTACGAACGCCGTATTGCGTGATTTCATCAAGTAAGAAAAGTTCGTGTACACAAACTTGTTAATAACTTCATCAGCTTTTCTTCGGAAATATTAATTCTTGAATTAAGTCTCTTAATTCGTAGTCTCTCGTTTCCTCAGCTGAAAGTATAAACTCAAAATATCGATATTAAAAAATAAATCCACAATGTGCCACCGTTGGAAGATGAAATAATATTGAAAAATAACATAACGAGAAACTATAACGATAAGTAGTAATATCGTGTTAATTGAGTCATTCTTTAACCAAAAACTTCTATAAAGAATTAAAAGTCAAAGAAGAGAAATTAGATCCTATAAACTCGGTTTTAATCCTTGCAAATTTTACGCATAAAAACGCAGTAGATCCAAAGAAAGAGAAAGAGAGAAATTATTATGTGCAATAGATTACTAACGCAAATGATGGACAAAAAAGAGCAGGCTCCCATATAACACCCTTTAAACGACTACCATTTCAGCCATGCAGTTGACAGAAAATGAATTCATGAACTAAACCATAGAGAAGAAGCTCTGAAAGCGTAAAAGAAACGAATATTCCGAAGAATTAATTGGTAGGCCGTACTAATTGTTTTCTGGAGCAATTATCGCGCTCGACCGTTCGAAACGCGTCTTTTTCTTGTTGTCGCCTCGTTAAAGGGTCGCCGTGCGTCCGGTTCTGCTCGCACGCGCGCACGCGGACCTGTTTTCACGCTCGCCGAGCATATGTCACGCGGATCCAACGAGAAAGGTTCCGATTCATCGAGCACCAGAGAGCGGTTTCCTCATGCTGATCGCTTAACCGTTTAGGGTCGGACACAAATCGTCCGGAGGGGGTTGAGGTTAAGCGATGAAGCGTGCATTTAAAATGGCCACGAAATGAAAGGCTGCGCACTCGGACGAAGAACGTAACCGCTCGTCCTGATGCGACGCGACATCATTACTATTTAACGATACGTTAATTCGTGACTTATCGCGCGATGCCATTTCGTACAATCGCGATGCCTCGCGTTTAATGACACTGAAAATGCGTATTAAATTATGGCCACGCCGGCGTTTCGCCGGAGAATAGTAGCCACATACCGCTGTAATTATGTTTCTGCTCTTTTCGTCTTCCGTCATTTCTTCTTTCTTCTTCGGCTTATGCACTTAATATAGACCGGGTTGAACGTGGAATTAACAGAGGATTCCAACAACGAATTCTCAGAGATTTCTTTTGTGAACTGTGAATGGTAACGTTTGAACTTCTTTTTGCTGAATATGAACTCCTGACGGGATTTCCCGAATTCTTTCATGCGGAGTATAAAACAATCGTATTTTGTGAAATACTTTGTTCTGTGGCGAATGTAGCGAATATGAAGTTGGTCGATCTGGTGATAAGAAACTGACAATGCTTACAGTGTTGAGTGAAAATGTTGTTATTTTAAGTATGGTGAAATATGAAAAGGTATACGTATGTTAATAACCAAACTTGTATCAATATCATGTTTGATATTTATTTTCTTTGACTGAAGATCGAACAAATTGAATTCATGTTAATTGTAATTAGGTTAAATTTATTTATTCCTTTCGTTTCCCAATCACGATCGACCAAATTCTGGGACAAAACAAAGGGAATTAGCTGTTATTAAGATAGCAAAGAATTGTGAGATAAAATAATTTTTATTTTGTATAATAACAGTATACAATGCGATTTATATTTTTATTGTTTCGTTATAGTAATAAAAATACACGCTTATGGACCGATTTAATACTTTTATATAATAACTTTGGGAAGTATCACAGCCCACTTTTAGTCACTAAAATTCACTATTTTTCTAAATTAAGAGAAATAAAACAGTCTATACAATAAAATCATATTACCTCGTGCATATTCTTATTATTTTCGCGCACTGAAATTAGAATTGAAAGAACAACATTGAGCGAGAGAAACTCGTTAAATGTTAATTTCTCTAAGAATTCATACACCTCTCTTCATTATCTTGATACATTAATCGAAAAAAGAATCAAGATAAATGAATTATATTAGAAACTTGAACGATACATTTGAATGGATTAAGAACGAATGACTTAATTAATTTAAAACGGCGTCGAACAATTTCACCGTAATAGAAACGAAAGGAACCGGCGGCAACTTTCACTCTCTTCCTTATTCTTTGGTTTACCTTTGTGCTTAGCACGCGCGAATAAATCCCAGCAAGCATGGAACAATAGCTGGGTAGGTGTATTTTTACTCGAGTATTACCATAAGTCGATCGCGTCCTTCCTTCTCAATGGAAAACACGTGGTACGATGAAAAAGGAGAAAGAGGAAGAAGGCGATGATCAGAAATTGCCCACTCATTATCACAAACCAGACATAAGACTTCTGTACCTCGTCTCTGCTATTATTCGAAATTAAAACGTGATCTCGGAGAGAAAAATTTCTCTCTGTATACACTTCACCGTTATGAAACTTTAAATAACATTATGAAAATTTACTATTAATTTACAAATTCTTTTTTAAGAGCTGAATTTTTTTAATGATTTTTAAGAAATTGAGAATTTTTTAAAAGATTCTTAAACCAATGCTCTTCGTATAGAATCAGATGTTCTTACAGAACATTTTTAAGGAATAATTAACCGAGTAGTGAAAAATTTGAAGTTTATTCTAAATATTAGATACCAGTTGTTTCATGTTTTTGACAAAATTAGCAATTTGTCAAATATTTTTGTACGATTAGTAATTTTGAAATTAATACGAATTGTTTAAAAGTCTATCGAAGATGAACATCATGGTCACCAAGGCTGAAATTTCGTACGATTTAATTTCGACCAGATAAAATTTCACCTCTGGCGGATTAAAAATTTAATGGGAATTGTGATTAACCAAATTGCACAAATTTAACTGTAGAAATTTAGAAGTGATCAGAAACTTTTCATTGTTTGACATATTTTACACTGATAACTATAATAATGCGAAGCATGAAATAATATTTTTCTCTTATCTCAAACTGCGATTTCATTCAAAAGAGAAAAAAATATGAAATCATGAAGAGAAAGTGAAAGGAGGGAACGATAGGATAGAAAAAAAAAGTAGGAGAAAGAGAGACAAGAGAACGAGTGAAAGAGTAAGACGAAGAACGGCGGTAGGCCAGGAACTTTTTAAGCAAATTAATCAATATCAACGAGAACGAAAGTTTACGCAGGCTATGGCGGAAAAAAATTCCACCGAGGGAACATCCGAGCGGACCTCGCTAATTTCTTTAAAGTAGTTTGGCAATTTATTATTTTCCAATTTTCCGCGAACTTCCGACCCGTGCACGCTGTCTTCGTGCCCGGCGTCCTTATTCTATTTCGCTCTTCTATTTTCTTGTCCGACGACGATAGAAAATCTGTTCTGAATTTTCGAACAAACGAAATCCTCGAATCTATTTTCCAATCCTGTTAAGAAGGTAATAAATGTCGGTTTTCACATTATTTATGGCATAAATACCTTTATTTTTTTTATTTTTTATCTTTTTTTTTCACTACACTGAAACGAGTTTACATCTCTTGATAGCTTCACTTTAGAAGAACCGTTATGTTTTTAAAATATGTAAGTTGTTTAAACCAATTACCTTTTTCTTATGATAGTTATTTAATCATTAGAATGTTGTGTTTGGCATAATATGTATCTAATATGCATTTTGTAAATTTTAATTTTCTGCGTGATTATCGCGCATGAAACCTTTCATGCTTGCGTACATGTCTCAAAAAAATTATTAATTCGTGAGTTTTATCCTTCGGTCTTATTATCTTTATATCCAACAACATTTATTCAATAGAAATATGTGTAACAATGCGGATTATTCATATACAAGAATGTATAGCATTTTTCCTTTACACGCAAAGTGATATTCAACTAATTCGCCAAGTCACCCCTTCATTCCTATCGACACAAAATCTTCCGAAACTTCCTCACACCTCTATCATATCTCAACCAATATTTATGAATATATTCATATAGCCTGTTGTGCCGCTCCGATACTTTAACTAAGCTACTTAAAGAATTCTTAGATATATACTCAAAAGCTGAAACCCTTCAAACCTTCAAAACACAGATTGCAACACCGCTGTATTATAAATTAATCTCTTAAGAACGAATCCCAAGATAACCCGATTTCGAACGTATATAAAAATCGGTTTTCGAGGCGCCAAGGAAAGTACATAAATCAATGAACGAAAAATGTGCAATCGCAGCTAAACTAATCTCGATCGAAGTTGCCGCGAGACAAAAGGAAGCATTCCATAACAAAATCCGCCAAAATTTCAACCCGTCTCACTCGGACACGGACTGCTCGAGGAACTTCTATTCCCGGCGAGTTTTTCCCTGCTAACGACCGGCGATGTTTGAGCGCGGTAAAAGCCAGGAGCGCGGGATCGCGCAGACGAGGCAAGTTTCGGCTAACAAGGGGCTCCCTGAAAGAGTAGGCAGCACCACGCCTAGGTATGTAAATCTCGTTTCACCGAGGTCGCGCCGCCTCAACCTCTTCCGACTCTTTTCGTTCCTCTCTTTTCGTCCCTTTTCTCTCTCATTCTCCCTCTTTAAACTGCCTCCAGCCGAGCCAGTCCACCCCTGAGTCAGGTTCTTTCGCGGCAGGGGTGGATTTTAACCCTTTTTCCAGCTATCGATTTTCAGCTCGAGACGGATGAGAGGAGGGCCAGGGCCTGTGTGCCTTCGGCCACTCTGCTTCTACACTCGACGCCACTCGACCGCTTCAACGGCGAGACTCTACCTGGCCACTTGTACCCTCGCTTTCTTCCTTTCTTTTTTCTTTATTTTCTTTTTTTTCTTTGCCCTCCTTCTCGCCTCCATCTCGCTGGAGCCGTGGCTCGAGTGGTTCGCCCCCAGGTGAGACGGCGACTTTGTACCCCCTGCGAAAACGACCATCTTCGATTGGCCCACTCGAGGAAACGCTTGCTCAAGCGGATCTCGCGAGCCTAAATTCTGTTGCGTCCGAAGGATGCCTCGGATGAGATTTCATAAAAGATCGAGGATCTTGACACTCGGTTATAATTCTTCTCAGTTTCGACTGAATTATTCTTCTGAGACGGCGGTTCAATGGGGAAACGAAATCTGTTTAATTCCGGAATATTGATGTAGTTGGTTTAGTAGAAGAGTGATTCAACTGGGAAAAGTAAATCTTTTAAGAAATTCGACTTGAGATGGAGGATTATTAATAACTCGACCATTTAACATCCAGCAATTTTTGTTTGTTTTAAAACTTAGACAATGGTCTCTGCGTTTTTACGGATTAAATATCGTTTATATCTATTACTTACTATGCAAGAAGATTTGCAACAGCTTTGAAATAGCGACATTACTCTATAATCTTATCAGTTAGAATAACGACACTCTCATAATGTACCTCTGGCCATTGGATATACAATCTGAAAACATACTGTCATTATAATGACTGGGAAATCACATATTAGAAAGAAAGTCAATAAACTTCTGTTACATAAATTATTATTCATCGTCCAAGGGAACTTACATTATAATATTAATGTTTAACTATTCTCCAATCAACCAACCCCCAAACTACTACAAATCAAAATCCTAACAACTATCCTCAACCAATTTACCGTACATCTCGTACCTAAAAGTTCTCCGAAAGAAAAAGGAAAAAGAAATTCAGCAAGATCCGCAGAACTCGCAAGATCGGATAATCAATCAGATTCGAATTTCTTTCTTCCATCATAGTGCCACCCACCAGAGTTTCCTCCGTGGAGGGTTTATCTTTCGGCGATGGAACGTCGCCTCGGTTGGCTGTGCCGTAGACGGTGCGCGGGGCACAGGGTGTATTTGATTGATTGCCAGGGTGGAGTCTAACACACTAGGGTGGCTGACTTGCGCAGATTACACACGTACGACTTCCCTTGGCCACGTACGAAGATTCCGCGAAGAAAAGGAGGTCGTAGTTGGCCGGCTTCGCGGAATGGTTTTCCTCGCCATGAGAGAAGAAACAACCGCGAAGAAGAGGCAAAGACATCGTTTGCCGTACGTTATTTGGAAATGCATCTGCACATATATGTTCACGTGGCTATATGTATATACGTTGGTAGCTTAGCTACCGGGAATTCCGTGCAAAAGCAAGCCACGGAGAGAAATCGTACAAGTTTTATAGCACACACGTATCGCTTGACGGGGGTAAGATCGTGCGTGTGTATGTGTGTGCAGCCACACGCGTGTATCGAGGGGTGTTTGAGGGGGTGGGTGGGCAGAGACCAATCGGAAGCAAGCATTCTTTATCCGAGCTAGTATCTTGAACGCATGCCTCACGTACGAGGCGTGGTTTGGGGGCTACCCTTACTCGAACGGTCGCAGTTTTCTTTTTTCACGGGCGTTGCATTCTGCGTCCCCACCGCCATACTAATCTGCCTCGAATTCGCGTTCCACGTCGCGACGTGCCTCCTCATCGACGTGGATACGTGTTGCCGAAAGGTGTCGAGCAAGTTCCCTTTTTACCTTTCTATCGCAACTTGAGATAGACATCTCAGAAGCAAGAATACTTTCTTGCATGCCTTTCTTGATGCCATTCTGCATTGGTTTCTGGGTAAATTGATTTTTTTAGATTTCTCCTTTTTACTTAACTTAAGTTCGTGCGTCTTTTTCTTCTAAGATATTTTTATGTTACTTCTTCGGTAGATCGATAGAGTTATTTGATTTGTTTTTTTTTTTTTTTTGATGTAGTAAGAAAGTTGCAATAGTTGATGATTTTATAAGTACGAAATAGTACAGGAAGTAAGATTTTCACGTATCAGCCTGCTCGCGGTTATGACACTTTGCCGCGCACTTCACACTATTACGCGCTGTTTGCACAGGTGTTCGAGCGGTGCAACAAGCGCTCTTTCTAGCAGGCTCTTGCCTTCGGATGGTTTACGAGCCTTAGAATGTGCGCTATTAATTATACACTACGTTTCGAACGCTTTAAAATTGCTTCAAGTTTTTTAAACACCTTTATAGTTGCATATATGACAAGTAACAAAACTACATATTTTATTCGAATAGTATTAAGTTTCTCATAATACAAAAAACATACGTACATTTCCTCTCGATTAATAATTATGTGTCAAATGCAGGCAATTATCTTCTTCGTTTTAATAATAAGTTCTTTAATCCTTAATGCCTTGTATTACTTCACCTCTTTTTCTCTACCAGCTTTATTTTAGATATTCCAAAATTCTTTATACAGCACAATATACTATTATATATATTCTATATAGTATAATCTAGTACATTACAATTTAGTATAATATATATATACTATAAATAGATAAATATTTTATACCGAAGATGATATTTTAAAGTATTTCCAGGACGCTAAAATTTAAAAAGTGATTGAACAATTAATTTGAAAAGAAGATATAGACTTTGAATCTGTATTTATCTAAAAACCATTATTTAAAAGAATCGTAATAATATCCCTAAATTTGTAAAAGAATCTTACAAGTATCAACCAACCGAACAGTCTTTAGTATCCTGCATCCTGTCTCACCCTTTACTCCTAATCTATTCATTCATCCAAACATAAAACATCCTAAATAACCTACACTCCCTATATCTTTCTCCTCTTTTCTCGTTTTACGAATCTTAAAACGTCTTATTTCACAGCAACGCAGCGAGTAGAATAATAAACTTGATCGCTTTATGAAAATCTCATGGCGGCAGCTCGAACATCTTTCCATCTACCAAGCGAAGATGCAAGGATCCGTCGATGGTGTTGGTTCGTTAGCTCACGTGCAAAGGCTAACGACGATTTTCTCAGAGTTTTAATTGCGACCGGTAGGAAGGAAACGCGATCGTAACGCGAACGGTTGAATTACTGTTAGAGCCATATACGGTGATGCGTGTGCACATGCTGCGGCCAAATTGCCGGCCGTTCCTTTTTGCCCGGTTGGAAAAATTGGCAAAGGCAGTCGGTACGCCTCCTCCTGCAATATGTAAAATAATGACGGCCGCCTGAAAGGAATGCATAATGAGAGATATCTCTCGACTCGTGCACCGGCTCCGAGGCGCCTCCACCCATCGCCCCTCCAACCCACCCACGTGTCTATCAGCATACGAGCATGCATTATCGTTATGCCGCGCCGTGAACACGCGCCCGCGCGCGCGTCAGCTACCGTCGAGAAATTCCATGGAAATTTCGTAATCGGCCTCGCCTCGTCCATCTTACAACCACCTTCTTCTTTATTCACCCGAAATCATTTCTTTTCGTTGCCTTCACTTTTATGCCACGTATTCTTTATTGGCGTGGCAGTGAGCTAATACAGGTAATTTGCTTCATAGCGGTAAAATTCTTCTTTTCTTGCTTTCGTTTAGCGTACGTTGGTTCAATGCTTAATTACTTTAAGATGGTTATTAAGCAGAGGAATGATTTTATAAAATTTTGAAATGTTTTGTCTTATGTTTATGAGCCTCTCCGAGATTAAACTGATTCACTTCACTCTTCGCGAATTGTTGTATTTCATTATACAAGTGTATAATTATTATCCAATATCTCAGAAAACAAAGAAAGTATTTTCATTTTCTTTCTGACAAGCATATAGTGGGTATAAATAATCAGAAATTCCAGGACAAATTGAAGATAATAATAATAACAAATATAAAAGCCACTTAGAAACGGAATCGTTCAACTCAATTTTCTTCTCTTGATCTTAATACGATTAATCCTTCAACGATTAATCTTGTTGCAGTCGATCGGTTTAATTGGCTTCTGTAAGAAATGTATAGTTACGTTCTTGGCCATTGGCTCTTAAGGATATTTCCAGCAATTTTGTATTCGTTTCAATGTTAACATATTCGCTGGACTCATCCATTTCATTTTGTTAAAATTCTTTCTTGTGATCAACGGTTTTAATGCATATTTACTGCTATCTTCGTTAAACATAATGCAGCAGTGCTAGACCATATTATACAACTGTTAATTTACATACGAAATATCCACTAAAGTGTAATTGCTTTTTAAGTGGGCATAGCAATCTACATATACATACCTAATTATTATTTTGTAATAATACCAGTGTTCGTTTCGATGTTCTTTAAATTATCGAGCCTAACTGAAGCTTTGCTTTCCAAAGCATCCAACAAAGGGATCTACCCATAAATCATGAATGAACCCTCCAACTGAAGTAATTAACCTTTATCTTTAAAAGTTACCATTAATAATAAATAATATATATATGTCAACGAGTTTTCTAGAAAACCCTTCTACAGCTTCCCACAAAAGCAATTTAATTACACCAAAATCATAAATTAGCACAATATTTTCAAAGTTCCTGTCATTTATTTCACTTCCAGCATCCCTTTACACAACGATTTGCCAATTAGAAATATTAGTAATTCGATCAGTTGCAATTTACAGTATTTTATACTCCCTTTACGGCGTTATAATTTCTCATCGAATAAAATAGCCACACAACTTACAATTTGTAAAATTTAGTTACATAATTCAATTCATTTTATTATATAAAAATGGTTATTGCTATGTAAAGATACTGCATTTAAAACATATCTATATTTATAATATTTACGTTAGTACGTATTAATATTTGTATAACTTGTAAAATATCATTAATAATATAAATTTAATTGTACAGGAGATCCCCAATTCCAATTTCATCGAATTCTTTCGACATTATTTTTTCTTCTTTAATTTTCATTCTATCTCTTACAACATATTTTATTTATAATTACATATACGATTAATGTAGGTCCTGATGAATTCGCAAACTTCTGATCTATCGTCACGAAAATAAAAGACTTAGCCTTGTTTCCACCATGACAGCGCGATTTCGTACAGGGCATGCGACAACGCTTCCGTGGAGAACGCTCCGTGTCGGACACCTTGATTGATAATTAACCGGCAGACGAGGCAAATGATAGGATGTCGAAGAAACGACAAGATCGTTAAGTTGTCCGAATATCGGACGGCAAACGACCCGAGAATTATGGTCGCGTCGTTATTGTAGTTTGTGCCACGCCACGTGTAATTATTTCCACCGTTTGCTTGGCTTGTATTCATTGTTTTTAATTACCTCGAAACGAGAAGGTGATCCGGGCAGATAGGCGTGCACCTTGTTAGACGGTAGCCGTTCCATTTTCCTCTTTTCTTCGAGTTCTTCAAGCGTAGGCCTTCGTTCACGTTCGTACATTGGCGATCGCGTATTTTTTCCTTGTCTTTTTGATATCACAGAGATTAAAAACTAATAGCTCTGTTAATATCGAATCTGTAATTTGATCTTTTTATTCCTTTAATATTTAAATTCACTTTTGTCCGTTGCTTCTTGTCGTATATTTTATCGACAATATACTCGAATATTGTTATTACTCCTGTACTTCATACTCATCCGTATTTAAGTATTTAAGAATTCCTAGACGTTTGAGTAAAATAAAAAATCTATTATTCGTAATATAGAACACTTTGAATATTTTACATCGTAAATAAATGAAGAATTTCTTTAAATATCTCAAGTAAAAATCTACATCCTCGAAACTCACAAAGACAAAAGAGATAACTGTTTCACAACCCCAAAGGAGGAAGCTTCCAACGAAACTTATTATCCGTGCTAATAATTTCAGTAAGCAGAGCCCACTCCCAAACTTTTCAACCCTTTCCCTGCCTCGGAACAAGCACTCAACAAGCTCCAAACAAAACCTTTACTACCGAATAATCTCAAAAACTTGTGCTCGTAAAATCAGCTTAAAATTCCGTGCATATTCTACGTTAAGATTCCGCTTGCGGCAGAACAAGATGCGCCGCAAAAAGAGTTGAAAGAAGAAGAAGAGACAGAAGAAGAAGAAGAGGAGGAAGAAGAAGAAAAGTGTCGCGAATTGCTCGCGTTCGTAACGCAATCGCGGCCACGAAAGCTTTCCAGCATCGTCTGGTAACGATTTGCCGATAGCTGGTCCGCTGGAGGCTTCCTCGGAACGCGCATCGATTATTCCAAAAGGGCGAGCTTCTGTTCTTCCTTCCTTCTTTCAGCAATCGTTGGAAGAACGAAGCCACCTGTACGTGCACGTAAGCCAGATAAATCTCGGGGCGAATCTCGATGCAGGAAGAAGGGAGGGTTGTAACAGAGGCCGTCCTATATGTATGGTAATATCGACAGGGAGGTCCCGGCGATCCAATAGCTCGCTATCGCGCGCGTATTATGCGGTGGTGCCGAAAAAAACGATCGGCGGAACGGAAGCGGAGGAAGAAGGGTGGTTCTGGTTGCGTCGCAGACGGTGGAACTGGAAGACACGATAGGTAGGAAGAGAGAGGGGAGGAGGATGTAGAGGAACAGGGAGAAGGAGAAGAAGAGGACGAAGAAGAAGGAGAGGAAGAAGAATAAGAGGGAATGCAAAAGCAAAAGACACGAGTATAAAGTACGTAAAGGAAAGAAAGAGAACACAGTATCACGTAAGTCCTATGCTGCGATTCGTTTCTTTTCTAGTTTCGATCTTCTCCGACGTGGTCGAACTCGACGGCAGGTTATGGCACGACACAGAGAGGTCCTCGACGTAGAAGGAAGACGAACAATCGAGAGGAAGAACGGACTAGAAGAAGCGGGACCGGTGGTAGTAAGAGGAGCAGCGGCTGCAGTAGAAATGGAAACGAAGAGTATAAAGAGAGCGAAGGAGAAACAGATAGGAGAACGAGAAGAGAGAGAGAGAGAGAGTCGTGCGAACGGCGTGGTCGAACGAAAAAGAAAGAGGGTAAAGAGTAGAACGACGACTAAGGGGAATGGGGAGGGAAAGAACATCTCTCGGTTCTCTCTGGAAAGCATAGAGGAGAGTAGTGAGTCGGCGTCGCCCGGGCAACGGCTCTGCCACCTTATTGGATATGTTGAGCAATTTATTTTATTTTTCCCCACTACCCACCCCTCCCCCTTCGCGGTGGTAGCGGAGGGTGGAAAAGAGAGCGGGACGCCGAGTCGCGGATAGCAGAAAGAGAGAAAGAACGGGAAGAACGTCAGGGAGGAGGGGGTGAAACCACCCTCCACCTACTCTCTCTCTTTACCGCGTACCCTCCGCGCGCACACATCGACGCCATTTTCCAATATCGCGTCAAGCGTTCGCCTGCTCGCTCGACTCGACTCAACTCCACTCGCTTCTCCTTCTCTACGCGGCTTGTGCCTCCGCTTTTTCCTCTCGCTCCTTCGCTCTTTTCTCCCAGGGAGAAAGAGGGAATGTGCACGGCACAGAGGCACGAAACGAGAAAAAGGGGGTGCAAAAGGAGAGAAGAGGACTGGGGGGTGATGCTGGCCGGGATCTGCGATGGGACTAGAGGAGAAAACGAGAGAGAAAGAGAGAGAACATGGCAAGCATAGTAGCGGAGGAACGGAGGAACGGAGCGAGGTTAGGTGAGAACCGTACGTTCCTCCACCCGTAAATTGGCAATATTCATGCCGGGCCGCGTACACGGCTTCGGGGGGTGGGCTGACTCGGAGGAGGGGGTGGTTGGGCTGCACAACCGATTCCCATAGCCCCGGGCCGCACCCGCGAAAGCGCTCACCTAGACAGTTCGTTCGTTATTTTTACGCCCCTGCCGGAATGAGGATAAAGCCACGGTAACCGCGCTTCCTCCCTCCACCATGCCACCCACCCCGTTCACCATCTCGACGGTACCTTCTTCATCTAAACGCGGCTGTTGCTCGGGCACTGCCGATGGAAATTCTTTTCTTCTGTTTTTCTTTTCCCTCTGTCTTTTTCCCCGTTTCTTGTTTCTCTTTTTACTCGCGACGACGATTGGTTTTTTTTCGTTTTCTTTTTTTCTTCATTGGTCGCGGTGTCGGTCTGGCTTCTTTTAGACACTCTCGAGGCTGCTGGTGCGCCTTTGTTGTGCAGTTAGCTGAGCGTTTGTCTCACTGAGAGGTGATGATGGAGAACAGCGGTATTTGTTGGGCTGGTGCCTGAGTAGGGGTAGGGGGTGAAAACGAAGGCTGGATAATTTGAGTGTCTTTAGCGGTGGAGTTCGCTCGATGCGAAGTTCCTGGGAGATTTCGAGGTTATGGGGTAAGTTCTGTTATGGATGATTGTGCGAAGAATCTGGATTTTAATTCCAAACAATTTAACTATCGAACAAGTATTTAATATGTAATATAGATTATTCTTAATAAGTTCCATTTAATATCGTCATGTCTCATTTCATCGCAATGATATGCGCGTGATAAATTGTAATATAATTGGTACCTATTGTTAAGAGCTTGTTTCGTTATTTACAAATAATTAAATTCGTTAATCGTAAATTTCAACACAACGTTTAATTATTTCGCAAGAAACGTCAAAGAATATGTTAATATTAATTGACTTAAAAAATTCATTTTATACGTCCTAACCACTCAGGTTATCAAAAAACGTCTTGCAACATTGGAAAATATCATTTCCTATGTCTGAGTCGACCTTAACCGCAGTCTCTTTAAACCACTTGCTTAAAACTGTGCCACATCTTCGAGACTCCGACATGGCCTTCCCAAAATCCCGATTTCTCGTATATAAAATTAATAGAACGATCATAACGAAGCTAATCGCAGCACGAGAATCGAGAAAGGGTCGTTCAGGTTTCGGTAAGCCTTCAATTAATCCGAACTTCTTTCGGTAAAAATCGTTTTAAAATTACTTGGCACCATCGTGCTGGAGCCGTGGCCACCCCTTGCCGCGACCTCGTCGCCATGTGCCACCCTTCGCTGAGCCCCGGGAAGCGAGGAAGCCGAGGGCGGCTTTAGAAGTTCGAGCGGTATTCCAACTTTTAAAATATGTCAAATTATTTTCCTTTCAGAGGAGCTGTCGTCTAAATACATTTCCATCTTTCCCGATGTATTTAAATACACGGGGCTCGAACCACGTCGCCGTGAATACGAGCCTGCACACCCTACCCGCGTAAACCTACCACACTGTCGAAGTGAAATTATTATATTTTGCGACTGACATACCATCGTGAATATCGGAAAAATACCTACGGATCATCGATTTCCCTTCCGTTTCCAGGAAAAACTTCTTTTAATAGATGAGAGTACCTATCGTAGTTCTCTTTTGTTAATGGAAAATAACCGACTTTTGATACTTGAAGCTTTGAGCTTCAAGTGGATTTAAGCTTTATTAATGTGTTGTTGACTGTGGCTAAAATGATATTTGCATATCGCTATATTTATTATACGCTATATATATTATATGCTGATTAATTAAAAAGAATTTTTTTTAAATATCATTTTGTATTATCTTATTATATTATTATTTGTGGTATCTTAGTATGACTACAGAAATTTGACGCTATAAAGATGAAATAACGTATAAAGGCTGGTAAGAAGTACTTTGGAAAATAAAGTTCTATGTAGGTTCTTGCAATCATTATAGATTTTTGTCTTTTATATTGAGTTGTGAGTTGAGTTTTTCATAAAAGTGGTAGTATGTACAGAGACTTTCGAATAGTTCCGGTATATGTACATTTTACCGTCAATTATTCTTCAAATTAATCAATTGCAAAGATTAGACAATTGCAAAATAATACGTTTTAGAAGAAGCAGCACCCCGTATAATCAGTAAACTTCCGATCGTGTTAAATCCATGACATTTTTCTTAATACAAGCTTTTCTAAAAATTTCGATATAACCACGTTTTCTCTCTCGATTCGATCAAATATCAAATTACATTCCTTAACACTACGTTTAATTTTATTCCAATCTCGAAGCTGCGCTTTGCTTCTACTAAAATTTACCAACACGATACCAAAATGAATAAACAAACCTCAAAACCATCACTTCCCGAGTAAGTAGCTTCAAAAGCGACTTTCAACCGCGTCTAAACAGCAATTTTCGTTCGACCATCGTCGAAAAGTCGAAAAATCCAACGGCGCAGCTAGCGCAAATTAGACGCGCAAAGACAAAACGGCTCATAGGCTCGCGTGCAAGCGCCTCTGTGGAAGCGTCAATTTGAATGACGCGGTGCGACGCTGCAAAAGAGGAAGAACGGCAAGGTAAAGGGAAAAAGGGAGGGAAAGTCAACGACTTCCATCTCAATTACAGCAAAAATTCTGTCGAACAAAATTCCCTGAAGCGCCGGTACCGATTTCAAGCGACGCTCAAGAAACTCATTTCATAGCGTCGCGCTCTGCCCGGCAAAAGAGGAGGAGGAAGAAGAAGAAGAAGACTCTGGTCCGGAGCGACAATCACTTTAAACGGTCCCGCGTTTCTTCGAGCGGCGGCCGATTAAAACGTTTCCCGATGCTCGCGCGCGGAATTTTCAACCGAGCACTTTCATTTAAAAGCTCGACGACGATAACGACACCTCTCTACCCGGCCAGTCTTATTCGTTGTCCGGTCGACAAAGGGACACGTGGACCGGCGAAACGCCGTCTCGTTCCTCTCTGTGACTCCAATTCAATGGCACACTCTGTCTGGAATTTTCTTTCGTCCGAAACGTCGTAAGACACGCTGCTTTCCCTGCAATTCTGCGAAAAGTTGCGTGAAGATTCTCTCTCCTCTACGTGTACCTCCTCCGACGAGAAAAGCGGTTGATTATGAAAGGGTTGGAAGATAACAGGGGTTGTAAATGTTCTGCGTAGATTTATAGGTACATTGGTTGGCTTATTTCTTTCACGATGATGGTATGGTATAGGGCAATGATCGTATTGCGTTGTATCTCTTTATTTATAATTTATTTGAACAGAAGCAGACAATAAAATGTATGTTCGAAACGATTTCTGTATAACTATTTATTCGTACGTGGTAATATTGGCCGAAATAGATAGGAAGTGCTGTATTGCTGTAATCGTATGGTGATAATAGAAAATTCAGAATTTTGAATAAAATAACGGAAATCAGTCGTGCGATACCTTATGGGAATATTCATATTATTGGTAACAAATGTTGTTAATTCCAATAATACGTATATAAAAATTCGTTCATTAAAGTCCTCCAGTTTCTTAAAGACGAAAATACACTTGGAAGGTATTGATAGAAAATGAAGGATTTTTAGCGAAATGAATATAAATCAATACCTTGAAAATACCTATACATTATTTATAACAAATACTATGAGCTGTAAGAATACACAAACCAACATCTAAAACAAAACGGCTAAATCGTTCAATCGTTGAGCATTGTGAAATATTGCTTGTTAATTTGTTAATATAAATTGTTGATTCGTAAGGCATTGAAGAGAATTGCTTGTTTGTTTATTTAATTTAATTGATACCTGCGCAACAAAAAATAGCAATATTAAGTAATATCTATAATTATACATATAATAAAACCATCCAATGCCTAATCGTTGCCAAACATATAAAACAATCGATTACAATAATGACAAATTAATAGGGAGAAAAAAATGAAAGAGAAATGATCTAAAAAATGATTCGATACTTAGAAAACCAACTCTGTCAATTTCCCATTCTCCCCTATTTACAGCCACTCCATCCACCCTTTTCTTCCAGATACAAGAAAGCTAACCTATCCATGCAATTATATTACGCACGGAGCGACAATTCTTTGTGCCAAGCTGGATATCAAAGCACGACACGCACACTTCGTCGTCCTTGCTCCTCTTTTTCGTTCTTATATGACGAAGCAATAGAGTCCTTGCCTTTCCGCCACTCTATATCCGCCACTGTTCGCGACGCGGTTCTTCCGCTGCCTGAAAGTAGCCTCCTCCTCCTCTCCCGCATCCCTATCCTACCCTTCGTTCTCTGGTATCCTTTCTTCCTATCTCTTGCTTCGACCGGATGCTTCCGCCGTGCTCTCGCTTCGTAGAAAGAGGACGGCACAGGAGAAGAGACAATTTCTCGCGGCGCCGTTCCTCGCCCTCCTTCGATCCGTCGTTTTATGCGACAGACAACGTGTAGCCTGCGTACACGGCAATAAATTGCTCGCGAACTAACCGTCCTTTGTGACGCGAGTATAAGTTTTTACGCTGGAGAACGACGCCACGTTTCTTCAGAGGGGAATATGGAGCTGGAATTTGGATGGAAATGAGACACACGTAAATAGTAAGACTTGCCTTACTATCGTTTCGTTTGGTCGAGCTTCGACATAGTAAAATTCAATCTTGAACTTTGCACGGAATGATCGAACATGTTGTACAGTATTACGAGACACCATTAGTTTTTTTTCTTTTCATACAGTGACGAAAAAACGTGTATCTTAGGTCTGGAAAAATATCGCGAAGAAAATGTATTGAACGATTTTATCGGGTTATTTGAGTCAGCGAGGGGCTATTATTGAGTTGGTAACTAATAAAATACACATGGAATTAACATTCAGAAATACAGCAATATATACACACTATTGATCTCCCATTGTTGCGACTGAGAATATTAATATCGAACGAATTTATTTCCTATTAATAGATAGAAATTATATTCTCGTGAAAAACTACGAAGGAAACGTAGAACTCTCTATGATCATACGCATGATATATTTCTCTATCTACCACGCCACCAATAACCATTTAAATAGTCTGTTTTCAAACGTAGATCGCTTAAAAATTGTTCATGACCGGATTTGGCAGATTCCAAGGCAAATTACTCAACTTGATTCAAATATCCTCCTAGCACAAATAATCCTACCTTAACTTAGGTACGAATTTGCAGTAATATAGAGGCAGCAGCTCCAATGTTTAAATTACAATTATTTGAAGAGAAAGAAAGTTGTAGGTTTCATAACGAGCACACGCGAAGAACACGAGAAGTCCATTTTTATTAATTTCTTAATTTCCACGTAACTCGAACAACGTATTAAATTCACGAATATTAGGTTTCTAGAGATAGCTAGTAATTTATAACAATTTTATAAACAATCGAGAGAAGAATCATTTTTGGAATGTTTAACAAATTCCACAATGAAATAAAAAGTTTTCAGTGACATGGGATTGATTATTGAATTTTAAAATTACTTATCATGGTTTTTGCCCATGATCTTCATATTCAAAACTCCGAAAGCTTATCACTGCGAAAATTAGTTGACTGGGTGAGTTTTCAGCACGTTTGAAAATGTGATTTGATTTTCATGGGAACTGAGTTGGTTTGTTCAAATTACTGAAAAATGGAGCTGTCTCTTTATTACAGCAGCATCTATAATTGTTGATTTTTAACTTTTTGAGTAATCAATAGAATCTTTTCTAACGCCTCGAAAATGTGTCTTTTGTTTTTTCTTTGTTCGTATAAATTGATCCAGCTCAATCCTGTTGAAAATTTCCAATCGACGGAAGTAAAAGAATCCCTTCCCTCCTCTTCGTTCGTTCTTTTCTTCACTCTCTTCCTTCCTTGTTTTTCTCTTCGGAGACATCTTCTTCAGAAGATAATGAGAATACAGCACAAAAGATGAAATACAAATATTCTTGGATTATTTGAAATTGAAATAAGAAGAGGAACTGGAAGAAGATTTTCTTAATCCGTTCTCTGAGAGTAAAAAATAGTAGGCGAAAGATACGAAGGATCGTGAAACCGCTTTTCACGAAGTCCCAGAGCTACCTCAAGTGCAATATAACTTATGAAAAATAGACAAAAGACTGTTTTAACCTCTGTTTTGATTAATAAAAATTTGAAATTGAAAGATAGAAGAATTGCCACATACAACGATACACGAATTCATCAAACCACACTGAAATCCAATAAATCCTCCGAAATAAAGTGTTAGCTTAGCGATTAAGGTTAGCGTTAGAGTTCCCAATAAATCCTCTCACGATTCTTCCGTTTGACTCCAGAAAATATTAATAACCACAATTAAATTTCTCAACTCGTCAGCTTCTCGAATCACCCACAGCCAACTTAACGACAAACTTTAAACAAATCTTCACGACCTACGCGTCCAAAAATTCTTCTAATACTAAAATAGATAATTAAGAGAAACCTTAAACCTATAAAACGCTAAAGTAAAAATCGAATCATATCGCAAGCTTCGTTAAAATAGACAAAAATCCCAAACTACTGGAGACGGTTGAAGAAGAAGGAGGAGATGATCAGCGTGCCGTAACATCGACGATTACCTACACGTATTCCTTGTTCGCGCGAGAAAAGCAGTTAGCTTTATTACAGTGAGCGAGCGAGCGAAGCTAGAACGCGCGCGCGGCAGTTTTTAATATCGCTTTGGCGCGGCCGCGTCTGCCAACTGACAAAAGGAGGAAAAAAGGAAGAAGAGGCGTTAATGGAGAACGTTTTCGCTCTAACGAGCATGGAGAAAGGGGGATAGAAGAGGGACGGGAGTGAAACGGGCCAAGACTGCACCGGTTGGGGCTGCGGAAAGGGGTGGACCCTGGCGCCTACTCGCTGCCCACCAGACATGCTCGCCAGACCGTATGGTTTTTGTGCGACGAGAAGCGGAAGAAGGAGGTACAATAAGAATGCACGGAGTTTCCTCGTCCGGAGAAGTTTGGTAGAGAGCTAGGACACGGCCGTTTATCGTTGTTTCGTGGCAGAAGAATGTCGTGAGTCACGATGCTACCGTTGGCCAGCCTGGCTTTTGCGAGATCTAACTTCCTACGGATCACTGAGCAATGCTCTTGTCCCGTATCTTCGTCGTTTCGATGCTTAGAAAATGATAATAATGGGCGGCAGTGAATTTAATTTTGGGATTTCTCAATTAGCGAATTATCAGATTATTTTACTTTCTTATAGCTCATCAGTGTTTTAGTGCAGTTGCTGGTTACGTCAATAAGCAAGAACTTTATAAATCCAAATTGATAGGACCTATGCATTTTGATTTAAATTTACAACATCGTTTCACACTTCATTTTGATTTAGTCATATTGAATCAATAGAGTAGACGAGTGTTTTCTCTCTCTTTTTTTTTTTTTTTTGTGATTTTTGGAGTCAATAGAATAAATCAAAGTGTTTCGTTTTTTGATGATTTTAGTTAGAAGAGAGGAGGCAAGAGAAGAATTCATATTGTAAGACAACCAGTCAGTTCACATGGAAATCTTTGTTATCCCAAATTGGTGCTGCGATGTCTCATTAACACTTTTTATAGCTCGAATACGATAATTATACGTTGTCTTTATTTATAACAGAAGTGTTAGATATTTTCTGCATCTTGGCCGTAAGAAATCTCTTATCTGCCACCTGGCTGCACCTTCGTTCCTTCCTTAATCACTCCATTACTTGCCACATTTAAACTTGAGCTAATCAATCTTGAAACCTGTTTCCCATACTCGAGAACGAGTAACTATCAATCATCGTGAAGCCGGAGAGTTACGAAAAATATGAATTCCACGGATTTTGCGGAGCGAGGCCAAAAATAAGCAAGAAACGTAAAATGAATAGAGCATAAAGCGGCCAGATTAATTAAAACGACTCCTTACGAGAATTTCTAGTGAGTGACTTTATTTGAAACTTAATTTAATGAATGTAGCATTTTAAAATGTAGTATACATAATTAAAAATAAATTGGAGGCTGTAGAATAGTTGCAACAGCGTTTGTATAGTTGAACTAAAATACTTCGTCCAAAAAAGATATTATTTTCTTTCTCTTATATTTATAATTCTTGTCTTTTAAAGTAACTTAATTGAAAGTCAAAAGTTAATGAGACCAGCAAATATATTTTTTCCTAAGTAATCGTACGAATAATTGAACTTTTTAAAAATATTTTCTAGCAAAAGTTACGTATATTTTCTAATCTAAAAATAAAAATATGAGATGTGAATTTTCATATCTGAAAAGTATGAATTTACAATTAGAAATATAAAGGAAATAAAATTTATATTTTATACTCTAATATATCATAAAAGTATGAATGTGACCACGCAAAATAAAGCTAGAGCCAATATAATAACAACGTAGAAAATGTTTCATTTTCCATAGAAAACGCATAGTAGATATTAAACAAAAGAACGAGCTTGAAAATTAAATTAAAAATCAGTATAATCCCTATATCCAACACTCGCAGCAATATTTATCGATACGTGACTGTTACATCTTATATTTTTCAGATGCAACAGTTAAAACCTTAAACCGTACGCGCAGATCTGTAATTAAAATTATGGACTCTATGATTGAATGGTTGAAGCAACCCGCAATTATGTTTGAAATAACCATTAAGCTGATAGATCTTAATAGCATCTTTTAAAAATGATATAATAACAGGGAAACATTAAAATATACTTGTCCTGTGGTTTTTGCGCCGTGAACTTATATCAGATTTCACCTGTGAGCCGCAATTATATTGGCATTGTGAATAAAGACTAGCTAACATCAGGATGCTTATCGCGGTAAAAATGACGAGAAAAAATATTTAAGTATATGTATACATAAATTGTTGCGTAGCCTATCTATCTTCTCGATGAACTAAAAAGACGTTGAAATGCAGGTGAATCGTATCGGTATATCCGTTGATTATCGTCTTATGATATTTATTATTTTAAATGTGCAAAAAGACAGTCACAAAGAATGAGAAAGTCTTAGAAGCGAAGTAAAGCTTGGTAGGTTTAATGGAATTATTCAAGTTTCTATTGATGTAGAAGAAAGCGAAGTAAAATTTAATATTCATGTTCGTGTGCAGGGAAGGATATTGCGAATTATTGGAATATTCTAAACGTGGTTATGAACTTTTTACTACTCGCTTTGAGCATATACGTTATTGAAAAAATTAGGTCACTTCTTGTCGAATAGCAATCGCTGCAACAAATGTGTTTCTTTAACAAGTGCGCGTAACTACAAATTATTTCCCTATGGAGTCGATGATTTTCAGATAATTTTGATAATCTTGAATAACAATAATACCATCTCTTTGTCTTGCAGTGACACGATCCTGATGACCCTTCGACAATCTCTCAACGATCCTTAATTCCTTAGATCCTTAATTAACGAGTATTTTAAAAAAAGTTAGGAACGTTAGGAGTAACTGAATAATTAGACTATCGATCATCGTACGTAATTCAGAGACGAGAAGAGATAAAAAATATTTTAATAAAATAGATCTAATAATAATAACCATCCATTAACCTTTCAATAGGTTCTCGATAAAAGTTATTGTTCTAGGGTAAAACCGTCCCTTGTCATCCGGGTTATTTCAAAATAAACGGGAAAAATGAAAACAAAAAGAACTGTGGAGTCTCGTAATTAAAAGTTGCCCAGGAATCTTTTACATTATCGAAAATACATTTAAATTCCTCGCGTATCATCCCCCTCTCCAATACCCGCGGCTAATATCGCTTTAATAATGTAACTTTCAGCTTTGTGCAGCGAAGGACAGGCACGAAGGTCTTGTAAACACGTCCTTAAATGTGGTACACAGCACCGTTACTAATATTGACGGATAAAGAGAGGCCGAGGGCTAAGACCTTCCCCTTTCCCTCTTTCTTTCTTTCTTTCTCGTTTCCTCTAAAGGCCGAAGAAAGTCGAAGTAATAAGAGCGACCTAAACTCCGTGAATCCTTTTATTAATCCGCGTGGCGGGATTGGATTTAAAGCTTCCACCGAACCCCCGTTTCAGCCCTCGTTCCCATTCCTCCGAGCTCAAAGAATCTAGGAGATTCGACGAGCTGGGACTCACCAACTCCTCGGTTCATATCACTTATTTCTCTTGGTTTTTCGTTCTTTTTTTCATTCTTCGTTGGTCTTGTTTGGTTTTAGTTGTTTTTAGGTAAGACAGCTTAAATATAGAAATATAATATCTAGCGTTTTGATTAATTTTTGTATAAATTACGAAGATTGAAATATGATTTCGTATTTTATTAATAACAGGCAGAATGGGTAAGTTTAGTATATTTAAAATAACAGGTATATTTATCAAATTTATCGATGGCTGATTTTTGTGCGGGCGAAAATTTTACTTAACTCTAGAATTGATAAAATTGGTTTTAAAAGTGAATTAAATAACTATTGTTAATAGACTGCGACTAAGCAAATTTAGGAAAGTAGAATTCCACAAAATACATAATTCGTTCGAAAATGTATATATCTGATTCTGATATCGAACACTGATTTCCACTGAAACATAAATTTTAATATTTTACAAATTACTTTCAATGTAAATTCAGTCCTATGCAATTCCAAAGACACGCTTCGCTGACGTGTAAAATTTCAACTTACACACGATATATGAATATCTGTAATTAATTTCGAGCATTACCTAAAACCAAAGTCATCGATCGATATATTTATATACGTTCGAATGAAACGTAAAAGCACGATATTAAATCGTATTATTTTATCGAAGATCAAAGGGTACGCGAACATCCCTCAGCACATATCTCGCTCGAACGCACGATCTTTCTCGAGAAGATCCAAACGATAATACAAGAAATTTCTCGTTCAAAGGACCGAAGAGAACAGAACCTATTTATCATTTCTTTGATCTCGCGATGCAATGACTTACGATGATAAAGGTACACGACCTTCCTATGCCCCTCGCAGCTTCTGCTAGATGCGACGAAATTTGCCATTAAATAGTCCTTCGAGTATTATCGCCGAAGAAATATAATGTTCAGTATTGTTTATATATTTCTGTAATTCACTGTTGGCGGTTTTTTTAACTGTTACAGAAAGCAATATACTTTTAGCAAAAGAAAAAGGACAAATATATTTTTTATTAATATCCTAGATAGAAAAAGACCTCTTCCCTTTAATAGTGCAGTACGTATATATATTTCTATTGATTTTTCTTTTTCCTTTTTCGACAGACATTTGTAAAGTAAACGTTAAATATATTTCTTTGTTAGAGAGTATTAAAATTTCATTTATCCATAATTTTCCGCACCTTAGAAACGATCACCGAGGAAAAATCTATTATTATTTTAAATATACAGAAAAACACCTATGTTCTTTTAAAAATTTGAAATTTGCAAATAATTGTACTCTACGATTAATAGTCCTGTTAATTATTACTCCACAATTATACAAATCTCCGATAATTTCGTAATAGATATAGAAATAATCCAATCGATATTTCTATATTAGTTTCTTTAAAATATACCTATTCGAGTTCCTATTTTCGATTTCTACAGTCAGAAAATTACGATACGACGAAAGTTCTTTCTTGGTAGAAACAATTAAATTCCACATTTCCGGCGAAAAGAATCAGATTGGATATAGGAGCGCGGTATCAGAGCTGGCGAAATCAATTAAATCCAATTTAGCATCAGTTCGAAAATGGAGCGAAAAGACGCGCGGACAATGAACAACTCGCGATCGAGAGCGCGATTCCTTCGAATCGATTAAACGTTCGGTGCACCGTGAAGGGAATACTTGCTAGCAATTAGCCGGAGCGCTAAATGCCTTCTAGTTAATTCAGAGGCCGCAAGAAATCGACGTCTGGAACGGCGACGTTGTCGAGGAAGTAGGAAAAGAACGCGGAGCCTCTTGTTAATGGCTTTCGTCTTGTCACTACCTGTATCCAAGGGAATAAAATTCGTTCCTTGTACGCGTTGCATTCTCACGATCGCGTTTCAGAGGCACCCTCCCCCTCCCCCCTCCTTATAAAAATTCCGCCACGATCGATCGATTCGGTGCAAAATTTAATTCGTTCGTGGGAATTGTTTTTAACTTCTTGCAAACCTTTTTATACCGTTAATCACCGCGTTATCTGATTATTAGACCGCGGATATTTATACATTTTTGCAAAACTTGAAGGCACAAAAATGTACACAATAATTATAATACACAGGAATACATAAAATATATAAAATATCGAAAAAAATGGTATTTATTATAATGTTTGGTATATGAAACTATTTAAACTTCGTTTCTTTATATATGTTCATAAGAATATAGAAATGCATAAAAATTCGTGGTCTACAGATTATTTCGTAACTTAATGGCCGTTTAGAAGAGCGAAGGAATATTTCTTTAAGGCAAGTTTATAATAAGTGAGTTGGATATTTTGCGAATGTAGAGATTTGTAATTCTTGTAAGAAGCGTTATGAAACTTCTGTGAAAATGAATCAACTTCGCTGTGCAACTTTAACGAGCAATTTTAGTTGCGTTGCTCTTAGTAACATTCTTGATATTTGCATATAAAGTTTACCGGCTGTTAACTGAGTTACGCGAGTGGTGTATTCTGTAGAATATTTTTAGAATATAGTTGTATTTCTTGAACATTTCTATGAGCAATGGAAAATTGAAAATCTGTTATTACCTGTTAGCTATTATATAAATAATTATTATTAAGAAAATTACTATCTGAACTATAAATACATAGGAGAAATAAAAAATTGATAAAGAAATAATCCTCGTTATATGAACAGTTAACCATCAATCCTATAACATTATCCATAAACAAAACAATTTTGTCACATGAGAATAGAAATTTGTGATTTTTCATAAAAATTTCATAAGACCTGCAACAGTACATTCTTGAAGATTCGAGTGATTTCTTGCATTTCTTTTTCTTCTCGCACTTATCGCACTTCCTGCACATGATTCTTCCCACATCTTCCGTTCTACTCTTTTTTGCACAATCCAAAGATTGTTCCTTTTATTCTTTACAAGTCGACGATTCTAACGTTGAACTACAGCACTGAACTTACTCCGACTACTTACGCGCCATTAAACATACCTCTACAAAATCTTCCCAAAACACTTACCTACGCTAAACTCCTGATCGTGGATCAAACCTAGCAGTTATCGAACGTTATCAAGACAAGTCACCGGCGACCACGTTAACGAAATTTCATTAACGACACGCGATACGAGAACAGCGAGAAAGATAGATCTAGAACCAGAGGTAACCAGAAATTTGTTGCACTCAGAATCAGCTTATTCAGCGTGCAGAGTCTACCCGACGCTCTCTAAACACGTAGCCGAACCGTGATTTTCGCCTTAGTAATTCGCCCAGGCCAGATTTACCTCGTATCTTCCGCCTTACTCTTCGTTTACATCTCGTTATACGTGCCTGAGAATATTTATTTACCGACTGCTTCTCTGCCTCATCGTTGCCTGTCTCTCCGGTTCCGTTGTCCGCCATCGTTTCTCGGAAAGCCCGCTACAATCGACACGAAGAAGCCTCCAACTGCCTCCTTACCACCTTCATTACAGCGATCCACCGGTAAGACCGCAGAAAACACCGAACCAACTTTCCGCGGCCTTCTTTGCACGAAACACAGCTGAAACACAATACCATTCCTGACCTTTCCCACACCGACTCTGTGGGCTATCCCACTTTTCGACGATTCTTCGGAGAACACCGTAATGCGTTACTGGAAATGACGAGTTCTCGGAATTGGTGATGCGAAAGATCCACCTTGTAGCAATTGTAGACGATGGTTCTAATTGGATGATATTTGAAGTGGATATTTAGGGGATTTTGATGAATTGGAAGCTTTTCAGGATTTTACTCGATTTAGGAATTCAGAGGTATTACTCGATTTGAAGGTTCGATCAATTGGACACTGATGGTTAAGAACGAAGATTTCGATATTTAGGATGAACTGAATGAAATGAATAATCTGGAGATATTTGAGAATTTTGATCAAACTGGAGGTTTCGGAGGCTTCGGATATTGCGTTCTTGGATGGTTTTGATCAGTTTGGAGATTTTTGAGAATTTTAATGGACTTGGAGATTCCGACGATCGAATACCGGCGATAAGACTGCTAACTAGTCTTATGGGTTGAAACGTTTCCCTTCGACACCGAAATCATCGACTTTCGGTTCATCGATTCGCGAACGATTCCCTGCGCGTTTACTGTGCGCGCGATAAACGAGATTACGCTACGAGACACGGCCCCGGTAATTGACAACTGGTAATTATTAAGACCTGAAGGACAGCGAGGGCGTGCAGAAACGAGCACGAGAAGGAAACATTAATCTGCATCGTTGGTTTCACAAGACTGCCAGGCATTAAACGACACAAAACCAGTTCGTCGATCATTAGAATTTCTACATCGTTACTGATGAAAATAATTGACAGTGAGATAATTACGGTCTCTGTCGCGGCGTAATGCGTACAAACAAAAGAGCGGGGACAATTTATTGCACACTTATCGCTCGTGTATCGACCGTCCACTGGTTTATATTATACATGCATATGCATGTGAACACAAATATGCATACTTGCGACGAGAACGAAAGAAGAAAGGAAAAAAGATTAGAAAAAAGAAGGATAACGTTCGCTTGTTGTGCAAACTGTCCGCGAGTGAATATGATTTACGGTGTCGGTGCGTCGATATAAAACGGTTATCCCGCCTGAATGGCAACCTTACCAAGATCAATTTAGATCGAGAAACAGCGCGCGATTACACGGGAATTAATGGATCGTAGCGTCGACTCGACAAACCAATTCCGACTTAATATAGCAATTTCGATGGTGAATTATGAATGAAGGTAACACGTTGCGAGCGTCGAACGTTCAGACCTTCGTGTAATCGTTTCATTTATATTGCTGCGTTATGTCGCTTACAAATGTATCGATGTACATTCGAATTGATTAGAGACGCTTGGTTGTTTCGATTCGTGATAATTGCTATTCGAATCGAGATCCTTGCTCCTTTGAATTCACATCTTCTAAGTAACTCGTGTGGTTGTATGGCCTTTTATGTGGTTGAGAATGTCTCACGGAATTTTGATCGAGAAATTAGCCTACGTGCATTATAGTGAAACGCGAAAGATTAAAAAATAAGGCGAAGATTTTTATGAAATGGAATTGTAAGTTTGTTGCAATTATGATAGCATAAAGTCATGTGACGGATGCACTGATAAAGCCAGTCGTAGTAATAGTCGTCAACCAATTACGTAATAGGCAAATTCGCAAATGTACCTGTCCATGTATCGTTTTATGTTGTACGTCACGTCGTTCAGAATTTACGATCTTTAATAACTTTATATTACTACATTCAAGATGTACATGTTGATTCTGTAGATACTACAAAAGATTAAATAGAACACAGTATTTGAATATTATTCCCAATAAAGCTAAAAATGTTGAAAGTTTCGTTCAAAATTAAATCCGGGACTTGTGTCTGGCAACAATTTGATTTTCCAAGGAGCGTCCACTTGCAAGTTATACAACACGAAGTAAATAATTGGTCGAATATTGATCAACTCAACGATCACCGCAAACAATTCAGCAAACGTAACAATTTCCTTCCACTGCGAAAAAAGGAAAGGGGAAAGAAAAAAGAAACGAAAAGAAAACGAAGGAAGAAGAAACGGCGAAATAATAGGAAAGAAAGTCACGAAAGAGCGTGTTTCAACGCGTTCAGAGCGTGCATTTCCGGAAGCAGCGTCTCGCGGACCGAGATTTACGCCGGCGCGTTCGCCTAAACGCTGAAACGAAGGGAACATTATTCCCGCGGCAGAAACTTCCTTTTAGCGGGGGCCCTGGTAGAAAGTAAAACGATTCCGCAACTTCTTGGCGGAGGAAATAGTCGAGGCAGCCGTTACGACGAAAAGCATTCGCGACCCTGTGGATACGTTGCCATGGCGGGGAACAGGACAGTACCATAGGCGACCATAGGATAAAAAGAGACCAAGCGAGGGCCATTTGTATTCATATGAAAATATTATCTCGCCGCGCGTCCTGCCTCTTCAGGATCGCTATTGGGTTTGCATAGATACTTATGCATGAAGGTAACATTGCCCGGCATTGTTATGCAACCCGCTGTAGATCCTCAATATAGATCCTCGACGCGCGAGCCGCGCTTCCATTCGGATTTCAAGAGCTTCGTCCTCGCCTTCAGAGGATTCATCGTTCCGGGACCAACTTCTAAATCGAAACTCTTGCTCCGTACCACGCTGCAGATTTACATTTTTTTCTGTCCTCCTTTTCTTTCTTTTTTTTCAGGACATCGTGGAAGGAGAAGGAGAAAGAGTTTGGTAAGAACGTGGCAAGTGTGTAGTTTTGGAAATTTGTTTGACGAAGCATAGGACGAATTCTTCGAAAGAGAAGATTTGTGTCTTATGTACTTTTAATGAAATTGGAAAAATAGGTACCTGTGTGGTAATTGTTGTCCACGAAATGTAAATAAACGAAACGTTTCTGTAGCATGATGTTTTGAAGATTTGAAGATAACACTTCCTCCTTTCCTTTCTTTTTTTCAGGACATCGTGGAAGGAGAAGGAGAAAGAGTTTGGTAAGAACGTGGCAAGTGTGTAGTTTTGGAAATTTGTTTGACGAAGCATAGGACGAATTCTTCGAAAGAGAAGATTTGTGTCTTATGTACTTTTAATGAAATTGGAAAAATAGGTACCTGTGTGGTAATTGTTGTCCACGAAATGTAAATAAACGAAATGTTTCTATAGCATGATATTTTGAAGATTTGAAGATAACATTTGTATTAAAATAATATTATAATACATACCGCTTTGACCTAATCTTCGGTGCACTTTCGTAACTAGATTATAATACAAGATGTTTGCATGAAAAGCGCAGATCTTTAATTTCCATTTAATAGTCTTTAATTGCTTCTTGTAGAGGCGTTTATACTCTAAAAGAACAGGATGTATTGCATAATGTAAGAAAATATAATCATTAATGCACCAATTATGAAAATATCGCGATGTAAATGATCGTTACATTGAATGCATTACGTAAATAGAATTAACCTTAATAACGAATAATATCCTCATTTTATAATAATCGTGTGACTTTTTAAATTATTTATAGATATCTTACAACTGCAAAAAATTACGCCTGAAAACAATCAAAAAACCACTTCATCGCTACCTAGTAAATAATACTTGTCATAAATATACATTTTCATATTTTTACGAACATAACTAAACAAATGGAATGTAAATTTGTTTCACGCACCAAATACTGTAATAAGTACTCTATTTTCAATATTTTATACATATATCCTTACATACTATATGCATTGTATGCACTTTTGCACCTTCAAATTGCCCATAAATATCCGCAGTCCGGTCATTAAAAAAAAAAAAAAAAGAAAAAAATGGCTATCCGATCTTTACATTTTTCATTCTCAAGAATAATACAACAGCGTGACCGCTAATCCGCCATTAGCCACGCACCGCCTGAAAATAAATATTCCAACCCCTGAGCTGGCGTTAATTAAATACCAAAGCACTGTTTCTCCTGGCTAGTGCATTGCTATAGACAGGTCAATAAATCTCACGGAAATTACAACGTACAACGAAATTTCAATTCAACTTTCACATATGAACCGGTATTAAGATTTCGATCTTGGAGGGAACGCGGGCACGCGGCTGTTCCTTTTGCGTTCGTTCTTGTTCCGCACGTTTCCGCGATAACGCGATCGCGTTATGCGAGTTTAATGATTTTAGATAAAACTTAATCGCTCGGGAAGATCCTATCGGCACACAGGTGTAGACCCAGGCTCGCGGTACTTGTCGCACGACAAAATTCTAACTTTGTGACGAAGATGAAGTGCACGTTTCATCTGCATAAAACAACGTCACTTCCACCTCTTCGTCGTATACAATTTGTACAAGTCTCGAAGATGATACAGTTACGCGCTAAAAATTGCCGTTTCATCGTGCTGTGTCTCTGTTTTTCTCTCTCTCCTTCTCGTCAACCATTCAATTTTTCTACGTCTTCGAATATAGCCGCAATTTCGCGTTGCTTATTGAATCGATCATGTTGGATTAATGCATTAAATTTGATGAAAACGTTAATCGTTTAGTTAAAATACCGACGCGTGGATGTTGAGCTTTTTGCAATTATTACGGCTCACGCGGAGTACGTATTGTTACTCATGGAATAGGATTAATTGGTAACAACACCTTAAGGGTGATTCTTGTTATTAATGTTTGATGAATGCTAATGCAAATTAATGTGTAAGCTTTTTATATGAAGAAACAACTCCAAAACGTAAAGTAATAGCTTCTCCTTTGATGTTTTTAATCAAATCAAAAATTATCATTTACTGTATTTATTGTACTCGATAGCTGAATCAACAAAATTAAACAAAATCTCTAATTTTCAACACGTTCTTTAATCAAGTTACATATTGCGACTAATACTATGGATAATCTACAGCGAATATGGTTCAGTTAAAACATAGTCAAACATAGTCAACATTAAATAACTTATTTCTTTATTTTTCTTTTCCTTCAGTTAGATCTTCGGACGTAACCGGTTGTTTTCGTTTTCAATCGTGTTATATTAGAATAAAATAATAACATATCATATTTTTCTTCCGTAAAACATTCTGATGCTGAGTTACGAGAGTTCAGATACAGCACACCCTATCGCAATATAAAATCCAAGCGAATCTTCATTTTATTTTTTCACCATTAATTACACCGATCTCGTGAAAGAACATTTTTCGCAAAAAGATGCGGTAAAAGTTGAGAAAGATAGGCAGGAACGAGAACCATTGAAACTTCCGATCGAGATCAGGACCGGTTTAGCAAACGCGGAAAACTTAGTCGTCGCGAATAAAACGATTCGCGAGCTACGCAAACATAAGGCAAGCATTAACCCGCGCACAACCGTTCATCGTATCTCATCGACTCGCATCATCGTGCAACCTTGCGTAAATTCTTAATATAGAGTGGGGTGCAACGGCCAAGTCCTTTGCCCCTCGCCAAGAGTGACTCGAGAGGAACACGTAGTCGTCTTTGAAGAATCCGTTCACCAGTAGCATGTCCAGCGAACCGTTCGTCTACCCTCTTCCCCTTCTCTTATTCGACTTCTTAACAACCAACGTTGCTTTCCTTCTTCTCGTACGCAACACGGTAAGGTGTGATCGGATTTCCAGTTGTCGGAACGCAGAATTCCACTCTGATACTTTAACGTGACGTCGCGTTGACTTAATCGCGTGCACGAATCCGGTTGGGTTCCTGATGGAAACGCGCCCTATTCATTTACATTCCAACGGTGAGCTGTGTGTTGTGTACATGATTTTCATTCAGTTTCGGGGTTTTGCTTCGTTTATTCGCTTCTTTCTTTTTTAAGCTTCTCCTTGGATAGTGGGATGATTCAGATGCTTCGCAAATGATAATTTAATTTTCTATCAAACCAAACACCGTGACATTTATATGAAAAATCTCCATTAAATTTGAAGTAGCAGCGAAAGATGAAAAAAATGTACGAGTTATAAGATCTCGTTATTTTATTGCTCCCTTTAATCCTTTCTTTTTTTATACTACGTCTATGTCAGTGAATATATAGCGTGTGTGCGTGTATGTTCATTTGATTCAATTATTGCGATTGGTGGAATATTAAGCTTTATTATATACTCTAAAATGATTTACACTTACTCGTGAAATTAACAGCTAGAAAAATAAAAACATATAATACTAAATATTAGCATGAACAATTTTCATTGTCATATTATGATTTTATATAGATAAAGGTCTCCTGGAAAATAAAAAAGCAAAATAATAATCTCAATGACTAATCTAAAATCTCTTTCTTTAATCCAATTAACGCAATAGGTCTCACAGTGATAATAAATAGAATTAAACACACTCAACCCGACAACTAATCTCATTCAAATATAATTAATTCGACCAAAAGAATGTTGCAAATTTGCCAACATTTATAAAAGATTACACCTGCAGAATTTTTCTTCTTTCGCGGCTTTTGCTCTTTACTTCCTCCATCCTCCCGTTTCATCGAACGTATATTCCATCGCAAGGGTTCACCGCGGCCAATCAACCCCGGATAACAGCCAGCTTCGTTTCTACGTCCGTTATACAATAGACGTGCACACGGTGTACATGTGCGCGCACGACTGCGTCGGGATGAGCTTCCATACCAATGTATTCCACGTATATACGTGCACGTGCACGTGCATGTGCCTACGAGAGACGGCAACATTTATTGAACCCCCGTATGCCACTATGCAATCAATAATTACGCGGAGCTGGATTAATGTACAGGCTCCGACGAAAGCACTTGTCGGTGTTTGCAATATGAATACGGTATGATTTAGTTTGCTCTTCTCGACGTTTCCATATCATTCGAATGGAGAAAAATGGACATTTCTATGCGCCGCACAGCCAATAATTAGAAATATATCCGAAGATTTTACGCTTTTGTCTTTTTTATAAACGATTTCATTTACATGGTATTATTTCCTGAGGGTTGTAATGGAATAAAAAGGGATACATTTTTCTTTGGAGAACATTTTACACAGTTACTTGGATGGTTACTTTTAAAACGAAGAGGTGGATTAAGAATAATTCGATTGAAAACGAGAATATTAAGTCGATGAGTTTGATTAAGAGTGGAGGTATAAAATTGAAAATTTTGTTTGAAAGCAAAAATATTATTTACTATATTTAATAATGTATAATACCACATTAATTATGATATAGGAATAATTTTTCGAAGATGATCGGAGCTACTGAAAATTTAGGTGAATAGCTCTTTTATTTGCGAATATGTCACTTTTTCTCTTCCAATATTAATCGCTGCTATTAACGAAAGTTTTCCAAGGAATTTCTATGACTACCGCCTATTCAACGTTAGAACTACCAACGACTGAAGTAATAAAACTTAGCGTTAACAAAGATATTTAACAAAGATATTGGAATAAAAGATAAACAATGCAAAATAAATAAGTCAAGAATAAAAGCAAGTGTGTATCCATATACTTTATCTAAAACAATTATTCGAATTCCCAAAACTGTAACGTTGTAAATCTATAAAATTTCTCTGTAAAATGATGAATTAGTCATTTACTATAGTTAGTTCTGACGATAATAATTCCATACGTAGCTGTAAAGTAATACCAAATATACATAGACTTACAACAAAATGTCACGCTAACCTTCTTTATCCAAAAATCTCAACCTTACAGAATTTAGACAAACCAATTTAAAAATTCTTCCATGTACCTGTACATATACAGAGCAAAATATGGTACAATAAAAAATTCGATTAGAAGCGTAATTCCTTGTGACCGTGTTCTTATTCTCTGCTGACAGAGAAAAGGAAGAACGTAATGAAAGGAGGCAAAGCATGAAGGCGAACGAATATAGAGCAAGGATGGTCCGAGGGAGGAAGAAGAAGCGAGAAGGATTCGACCGAAGTATGAGATTACATTACATCCGTGTGGTCTGCGAAAGAAATTCAAGACGGCAATTTCGATTAAATTTAATCTTACGCAGGTTTCGAATCAAACGCAGTGGCGCAATGAAACCGGAGGGGCGGCCGGTTGCCTCTCTCCCATGTAAGTCAGCCATCGGGCCTCGTGGGTCTGAGCTGAGGTTACCTACGATCGTCTTAAAAGGGCGGCCCTTCTCCGGAATCTACGGTTTCATGTGGAATTTCCGATTAAAATTCAGCGCGTCCTTTCGGCGATGTCATTCCGATTTCTCTTAAGAGCTGCCGTACCAGGCCGTTCCACTTCCGGCCACTGCATATAGTAGACTGATAATGTTGCTATAATTGAACTTGGAACGCTATCTTTTAGATAAATATTTTTCTCGTTTATTGGGAAGTTGATGGTTTTGTTACTTAGATCATAGATCTCTGCACAGATTGGTAATATCGATATAATTGAACCTAAAACACTATCTTTTAGATGAGTTGTTTTATCGAAAGTGGGAAGTTGATGCCGTCGTTTTGTATAGAATAATTCATTATTTTTATTTAGACCTCGCGAGGTAAACGAGGTTATTTATATTCGAACGTAATATTTTTACTGTTCGAAGCATTAAGAAAGCTGAACAAACTTTCGAATACTGATTAATACTTGAGCCATACAACCACTCGTTGTATCAAATGTTTGAAATTTTTCTCTACAATATCTACAAATCTACAAAATTACATAGATGAGAGGAATATCATTTATCAGCGAACGAAAGAATTTATACACAAATAAGGAACAAATAGAAAACACTGAAACTTACAGAAGCTTTCGCAATCAACCCCGTCATTTTGACTTCACTAATAATAAAAAGTTTCCATATCTTTACCACAGAACTTGCCAAATTCTCCAACAGCTACCAAACCTTTCGCAGCCTTGTCACAGGTTAACCACAAAATCTTAATTCTCTTTATAAGCATCATCTAGACCTAAAATCATCATATTAATCAAACAGCCTATCGAAACTACAACTCGCAAAGACACATTAATCATACGACAGACCATCCAAAAGGGACTTTATACTCAAAGGATAAAGAAGCCAGTCAAGGATACAGAAGCGGTAAAGAAGGTTCGACCATGCGATGCGCGATGGATGCGATCGATCGTAGCTCGCAACGCATCGATTCGAGACAATGCCAATAAATTTCCAGCTAAACAGCAGCAGGATACGTGATCACGGGTGCAAATGAATCGCCTACGAGAAAAATAACCTGCCAGATCAAAATAAAAGATCGTAAATGGGGGAAAAAAAGAAGAGAGCGAACTATGGAAGGTAGAAAGGTGAGAGGAGGATGAATCCGCGGTGCAGGCTGCGCAGCGCTATTCATTAACCGTCTGCGCGCTGGTAAATCCATAATGACAGGATAAACTAGCTGTTTACAGGTGATTACGCCAATTATCGACGATACTGGGAGAGCGTACGAGACTTGTTTACATTTGACGCAATCCTATGCGGTTCGCGCGCGCACATGCACGCATAATGGCGACGTATGCTCGGCTGCATCCTGGTTGCAGGCCTGGCTTGACCAACCGACAGCTTGTTCGAGGCAATTTATTGCTCGCACGGCACGCTAATCGGCAGACAGAGGAGGGAAGATAGCTTTGACAGCGGAGAGACCAAAGACACGACCGGATGCGCCATAGGGGCCCGCTTCGGTCGTCCATCTGAAGTCGCGCTTCGAAGGTCACTGAACAGACGGTAATGAAATACTAACTGGCCACCAATCTCGTTGGAACGCGTGAAACGAAGCTATAGGGACAGCTTCATCGTAAATCGTCTATGGCAATACCCATGGTGTAACTTTGATTTGCATTTGCCGTTGCTAATATTACTTTCTACCGTGTTATTATCATATATTTGGTGCTTTCACTAGGAATGTTAGCGAAATGTTTGTGGATTTATTGGTATCGTATTATGTCTTTTCGTATTATCGGGTGTTAATTCTGGGATAAAAATTATTCAATGTAAATTTAGCATCCCGAGTTTCGAGAACTTCACGTTATAAGCATTTTACGAATTGCTCGTGTGTGGGATTTATAACAAGGAAAGAAGAAAATTACAAGGGAGATTAAAGAATTTGTACGCAGTTTTTCATCGGTTCATAATCTAACAAGTTATTCATAATTTGTGTTGTAACAAAGGATATATATAATGAACTGCAAGATAACATATTCAGGGAGATTAGAAAAAGAAATGAAATTACTAGTAAATTTGAGACTGTATAAAATCTATGTGGGTTTTAATTAAACGAGATTTTAGTTAATTTAACTATATACCACGTATTTTAATATATAAGTATATACCATTTGTTAAATGTTACATAAACGTGGTAAGGAAAGGAGCTGAAACACTATGGATGATAACGTTAAATCCTGCAAGAGCTTCGATCAGTACTTGTTTCTAGCAATTTATCTTTAGTTCGTAACATATAACAAGTAAAACTTTTCGAGCTACCCTGTAGGGCAGCTTAGTCACTAATCTCGCGAGATTAAGTTGCTGCGTGGCTATAAATTATTGCAAACCTGTGCAACAGATGAGACCATTGGGATGCAATAATTAACATTCTACTGCTAATTTAACTATGTTCTATCCAATGTCCAGCTAATTAATGGTCTAATATGATTCTCTGAGCAACATAACAACCGCAATTATAACGAGCAGTTGAATCCAGTAGATTGTGGTAAACAGCTCACTGTCATCTCTTGAAATAGCTTTGTGTCCCTAGTTGGTGCTTTCAGTGAATATTTTCGTCAACATATTAAATAACACTTGCTCCTTTACTTAACCATTTTATGATTAAATAGTTCATTACATATAACAAAATGTCAATTTAAACATAATAAATAATAAATAGTACAATAGTTTATTGCTATGAAATATGTAAACACATAAGTATTATGTTACAATTCATAGAATGTTAATGAGGTGTAATTGTCGGAACATAAAATAATAAATCTATATTGAATTATTTTTGTTTATGAATCTTTACACTATGACAGTGTTGTTATTATAATAAATGATACGAAAAGATATATACATACGGAATGATACAAATAGCGATGCAGACCTTGATAGAAAACCCAAACTCCAATGAATGTATATAATAAAGTCAATAAAAATTAAATCTTTTTTAATTAAATAAAATAATCTAAGAATTAAACGAATATTAGGTTTCGTTAATACGCACGGAATCTTAATTAACGAACCTTCAATAAATCAACAAAATATAAGTAGAAAATTCTGTTACGCAGACATACTTATTCTACTTATTCTACTATTACTACTCATTCAGAAGTCCAACTCTCGACAATTTAATAAGAATAGAAAAGAGTCAACGTAAAATATTAAAGTAAACGATAAAAGCAAAATCCAAATTTAAACCAGCCGTGCTTTACTTTAATACGTGGAAACTATCTTCACTCGGTGTCAATTAAAATGCCATGGCGAGAAGATCCCGGAAGTAGAGATCGTAGAAGAAGAGCAAGCGGTCCAGCAATGTTCACTCACGTCTCACAGGTGAATTATAATACACCAATTATTATATTTCACAACGTGACGTTATTAAAACTAGATACAGTAAAAGACGTGGCGTTGCTTCAAATTATACTCGATCTCCTTGCTACCAAGAAAAACGAACGAGGACGGGCCACCCTCGTGTTCTATGAACCTTGCGGATGCGGTCATTAAGAACCTTGCAGACGTGTACCATTAATTAAACAGATCTACAAATTCCTTCCATGTTTAATTACCGTAGACGATGTTACGTGCAGCGATGGACATCGATTAGCCCCGTGAGTATTTTTTAAATATTTCGTTCTACTTCGATCCTTTTTATTTACTCGTATAAACAGTTGATTCGATACGAGAAAATTATAATACTCGAATGGTCTCGAAAAACAATGTGTTAGTTAACCGATACGCGAGTAAATTACGCTCGTTTTATATCGCGGGTGTTATAATCTGTTCTCGAAAGCGGAACAGATTCTAGGAACGAAATTGGATAATTGAAGCTGGAAGTCAGATTAAGAACATGATATAGTTATAAATTAGCTGTGATTTCGCTTTACAGCGAATTGAATTGGTAATCGAGGCTGCAAATTTCTTGTCAACGATCCCCGTGAAGCATTAATTGCTCGAGCCGATTACTGAAATGAAAGTCGTTGAACGTTGTCAAGACACGGGGTACAGGAACGCTATTACCGTTAAAACAAACTGATAATTATTATTGAAGATAATGAAGCGAGTGAAGTATGAGGAAATACGATAAACACAAATTGCTCTGCTTTATAGCCAAGTTTCTTGTTTCTTGCTCAAGGTTAGTAAAATTAAATATTAAATTAAGATAATAAATTGGAAGCTCATATCACAGATATCAGATAACGAGAAATTAAATTATATATTAATTACACAGACAGACGAGTTATGGTACCAAGCGATAAATGGAGAGATTTTGAAAATTATACTCCATCGAATTCATGTGTCTTTAGAATATGATACTAAGAACATAAAAACTATAAATAGAGTTATAAAATAACCGAGAAATCGGTGAAATTAAGTTTACGATATTGGAACACATTTTTGTCCGAGCAGGGACGGACCGATATCACTTGAGATTTCACTGCTGAATCAAGAATATGTCATTCGATTTATACCACAAATTTGTACAATAAAAGAAAACTGTTTCTACCACGGTTTAGTATTCTAGTAAATCTCACACACAAATACGCTTAAAAAAAGTCGATGTTTCTAAACAATCTCTACGCAAATGAATCAGCAATCTTAAAAATAATTTAGCAATAAATCTTAAATATCGCTAAGCTATCGAAAATTCGTACAATATTATATTTTTCGCGAAACATGCAAGCGTTCAACAAACAATCGTTTAATGCAAAGCACAAATTTTTCAAATAAAAATCTATTATTTCTTCCAAAATTGACCACCATGATTAATTCGAAATATTCTCAACTATTACAAATATAACTGTTACGCATATTATATTTTTCAAGTAGAAAAAAATCAATATGCCTAAGTAACGCACGCGTCTACCAAACAATCGTTACGAAACGCGTGTACAAAGGTCTTTGCTCCTCCGGTCAGTACACAGGCTCGCGAGCAGCGAGATAGGCCAGACAGTTTCATGGCAAAATAAGAGGACGCGCCTTCATTGGCTTTAATGGGATGGCAAATAGGCGGGCAGGAAATTTGCGCTTTTGAAGGCACCTTCGTGCGCACGAGATAGCACCGCGCAAGAGGGCACGCAGGAAATTCTAAGCAAGATGGCCGCGACGAGATTCCACTGATTCAATAGAAACTATTTGCACTGCCATTAGACGGTCCGTTGGTGTTGGTTGGGCGCCGTGGCCTGTAAACACGGCCACACAAGAATCGAAACGAACTTCGTGCCAGAGAGAGATAAGGAGACAGGCAAAATACTGTCGAACCTTGGTAAGTAGAATTTAAAAATCTTCGAGTTACGGAGGTTCTATCTTATCAAGCTTCTCTGATAAGACAAAATTTCAACGTCTCGGAAGTCAAACTGATCAACTCCACTGTTTATTAGTTCCTTACTCTCCTCGTATGGACGTAAGTGTACCATATTCAATGTTAGAGAAATAAATGATTTGCTTCCATAAGGGTATTCATCGAAGATAGAGTTAGAGCGTTGTACAAACTTTGACATGCAGAGATAAATCGCGGAGATTAGATTTTTCTTTTCAAGATCGAATTAAACAGGTAAAATAACATATCTAATCACGTAGCAAATTATTCAATGTAAAGTAACTTTATATTTCGATTTATAGAAGTTTTCACAGCGGGATGAAAGAGAACGAAGAAACTTGCAGAGGTTTTCGAGTTACCGAGGTTCGACTATACAGCAAACAGGATAAGAGAGAGAGAAAAAGAGAGAGAGAGAGAGAGAGAGAGAGAGGAGTAAAAAAAAAGAAGAAAAAGAAAAAAAGGAACGAGTGGCGTACTTAATGGCTTACACTGTTGCAAGAAGAACTCTAAATTATCGTTGCAACAGGCGTTTCATTACAATTGCTAATAAATGGCACGCGGCGATGGTCGTGCGGGTTTATGCGCTTATGTGCTCATAAGCGCATGCATGCCCCGCTGAAAAGACACCGGCGATGTCTTTATTTCATTTAAAGGCCACGCGAGCTTCCGAGTTTATGAGAATAAATTATGCACACCTTCGGAGGGCCGTTGCTTGCCACCGCCAGGCGAGGCCTTTTGTCTCTCTTTCGCGTCGCGAGAAAAAAAAAACCACATTCCGCGCGTGTCGCGACGCCACGCCGCGAGAATAAAGGCCCTCGCTGTTTAACAGTTCGTCACATTCGTAGCCGTGACTTAATGTCGGACGCGGAGATGCTTCGAACAGGATTCGCCCTTTCAGGCGAGAAACTTTCTTCGTGGTTCGTTAAGAACGTCGCGATAATGATGAAACATCACTCGGTGTTTGGCTTGGATTGCTTCGTCGACGTATCCGGGTAAGTTTCGAGGCGCTGTTTAAACGTTCCGCTATTTAGATTAGAATATCGACAGTGGTTACTATCTTTCAGTACCAAATCTAGAAGAAACGATTTACCAACGAAGAAACTTCGAGAAAGTCAAGTATATAATTTGTATCGAATTTTAATACATTTGTTGTCCCCTTTTGTGGATGATAATATACTAAAATACAAGATAAGAGATACGCTTGAAAATTTTTATTGGCAATGACATTTTGATAACTCGATAATCTAATATAAAATATTGTCAATAGCACTGTGTTGGATAGCTGTACGATCTAGGAAGTACATTAATGAATAGATTTTGAAAAAATTCATACTTTTTATTGGTAGTAACTATATGTATACTGAGATACCAGGTGAATTTTACAAACTTTAGTTGGAAATGAGATCTTGCCAATACTTATCGTGTTTTGGTATAAGATCAAGAAAGTAGAGGTTCCTTTGATAGAGAAATTTTAAGAAGTTTGAGTCATTTGAACTGGAATTTTTACATATTTTGTTGTTCGAGGGTAATAAATATTCGTTTAAGTATAAAATAAAATTTATTTTTAAAATCTTTCATTAGGAATAAAATTTTAATTTCTGGAAAATCTCAATTTGTATGATTCTCATGATTTGCATGATCATTAATAAGACCTTTCAACTGTATTGAATACTATACAAGTTTTTAATTATTCACATTTTTAAAATAATTTTTATGCGAAGTTCGAGAGAACAATAATTATAAGTGATTTTGATAAATGACTGTATCATTAGTTATTTGGACGTCTAGAATGTAGACACTAGTTAATCAAGTCCTAAGATCAATAGACGTTGACGTAATCAAAAATTTCTATCCTAATGATAGCAGTATGGTGGAACAGCCATACTATTACTAATTTATCGAATGAAGTTATTTCCTTCAGTTATTCGCATAATCAGCACCTTGTGGCAAGAAAGCTAACGTTACGAGTAACTACCAGCTTCACTGACATTTACGTATTTAGTCTCTTTCCTTTCGATCCTTTTAAAAGTTCGATTGGATTAACTTATCATATCGTAAAGGAAAAGTAATTCGACCTCAAATATTTGATCTATCGATAATCTAACAAACGATAAATAAATATTAATTATGTTTATAAGAAAGAAATTAACAGTACACTTACAAAATTTCTAACGCTTTAAAAAGATTTCATTTAAAGATTTTTAGGCTTCAAGTTTCTAAATATCTATTATCGATAAGTTATTGGAGAATTAACTTAGATCAAATGGATATCTTCAAATGGATATCTTATCTTATAATAATTTGTAGGATATTTTTCTCATCTTTTATAGAGAAACACAAGATGGAAGATCATCGAAATTCTTTTAAACCTACGTAGGTATACGTACTGTTTCTATTTATTTTTTTTAAACAATCCTCATTCGTTCCTCCACACTATCTTTACCGTACACAATTCCTATTCATTTTTATTTAATTTCTTTTCTCAAATCCTAGCCCTAATTCTTTAATCCAAAAAGAACCACAATTGAACCAAGCTGCTACTTAAATTTCTAAAAGCACAACGGATCGCGTACCGATCATATACAATGGATCCGTTCAATTTCCGGCTTCCTCCTTGGTGGTGGCCGAAATTGCATTTCTCTCGAAGACGTCCCCGAACGTGTCTGCGTACGCCATCTCTGTCACGCTGGGAGGCACAATTTCCGCTCCACTTCCGGAAATGGACCTATTGTCCGATGTAATCGGAAGACAACAATATCGTGGACGAGCGTATCTCTCCCTTCTCTATCTACAGACTACATGCAGCCGTGAATCCGCAGGCTTATTCGCACACACACGCACCAGACTAAGCCTCGTATGCATAGAAAATGACACGCGGTACCGCAATACAGAGGGTGGAAGCCATCGATGAATAATTTCCACGCGACTTGCACGCTCCGGGCAAATTGTTGATGAATTAAGAAAGGAATGTATGAATGCTCGATGCCTTAGGTTTTCTGCTCGAGAAACGTCAAAGAAGATTCCGAGAGAATGTTGCCTCAATGATTGCTATTGTTTGATTAATAGACTGTGGATTATTAGGAGTTTGTGATAAATTTAATGAAATTGCAAAAATCCAGAGTGCATATAACGTAGAAAAGTATATAAAGTATACGTGTTATACTGTGTGTATACGCGAATTCCGCTATCTAAATAATAATACTCTTAAAGAAAACCTTTTTGTAAAAAATTATATGGAAGTAAAGAATACTCTGTCATCGATATCTGCAACGCAGTTGTTGAGGACAGAATTCGACACATTTTCTCTTCTTTACTGATAACATAATTTTACATATGATGCACATGGAATAGCTACAATGGTCTGATATCCTTACGATCAATTTTACGTTTGTACGAACTGAACACTTTATTCTTACGACAACGTTACTCTTGTAGCAAAGAGATGTTTCAACATTCTAAGTAAAATAAATTCGATCTTTATACCAATATGTAAATTATTCTAGAATGTTGTCGAGTAGCATTACTTCCTATCTACCAAGATGTTATCGATCTATAATCTGTATAATTACGATCTATTTTGGTATATCGATGTAACTAAAAGAAGCACGTCGGTTACAATGAAGAAAAAGAAGCTTCGCGATCACGATGTACGAAGAAAAAAAGAGAACCGGTTAAAATGCAAAAGGAACATTCATCGAAACCACTTTCATCCGACGACGATCATCGGTTGACGATCCCGATAATCTCAACGTGATGGTACTTCGATCATATGGACAAGGCGACGTTGTTAAAGCTCGTAAATTCTGAGACATCGATTATCATCCTCTACGAACTAGACACGCGATGTATCTTTTACGATCTACGATAACTATGTATACTCGCATGATGCAAATACAAGCGAGATATTAAAGTGACAGAAAGATGCTCGTGACGAAGATACCACCCAGTAGAGCAGACCAATAGAAACGCACATGATCGCGTTCAAGAGGATCGAAATTATCCTTCTGGCGATCCGCGTACTCTGAACATGCACGTATTATGCGAATATCCTGTATATAGGGTGGATCGATAAGAGATTACAACGATTCAAATAGTAATTTCTTTTATCAAAGAATAATGAAAATAGGATAGCATATGCATTTTTTAATCGCGTCTCGTCCTTTCGTTTATATTTTCGTCTCAATTATATTTTTCTAACATTAAGAAATACCTTTAATTCCAACAAAATGGATAAATTATTATTGCGCCATGCACATTTTCGTTTCAATTTTATGTCAAACGTCTTTTTAAAGCATCACAGATATTTTTTATTCGTTAACATGAAAATTGAAATATAAAAGTTCAAGGTTCGTAGCGAAAAGTAAGATAGAGAATGGAAAAATTTACAACGATACGTTGTCCTCGTCTTAACACTCGTTTTCGTTATTTTTTAACTAATTTCGCGAATTAAGTCATTCACGCGGTTTTTACTCTCTATTACAGGAATCGTTTCAGTTACTCTCCTCACATTACCTACTCGTCTTATATCGTATTTCTTATTTAAATACTCTATCTTATACTAGTAGCGATAGTAGAATTAAAAACTTATGGCAGTGCCTTATAATAACCTACGAAAAGACAAGTTCTAATAATAAAAGATACAAATGAAATTACGACAACGTAAGTTTAAAGCGACGGTGAAACAGATTATTTTATATTCATAAAGTCCCTAAATGTTGAAAAAGAAAAGGGACAGAAAACGATTATTTGTATCGTTAGAAAGGACAAAGAATAAATTCTCCTCTCACATAATTGTTATTCAATATTATATTACCGCAAACTTTATCTTTAAATATTATCGAACGACGAAGTTTTGAAATCACAGAATCTCGATTTCAGATTAAAATCACCGTAGATCGAATAAACGTAACGAAGATATATAGGTGTTCTGTTCCTGTTGAATTACCCTGTACATGTATACGTGCATAATGCACACGTATTGCCGCGTATTGTATTCATACAGTGTACGAACGGGATACAAGGCCTCGTACGTGTTGGTACAAGCGCATGGTGTACGGTTTGATGCATGCGAATGCGTATCCGGATCATGGGTAAATTAGTGCGAGAATTAGTGTGAGAATTAGTGCGGTACGCGCACTGACGTATACGCGTAGAGAGATACGAACGGAGAGAGACAAGGAAAAAGAGAGAGAGAGAGAGAGAGGGATCGGCTGGGTCGTTGCATAACGTTAACCCCGCGTGTCGTGACTTGTAAATGCGGTGTAAAGACTGACGTGAATATACGCACTAATGGAGGCGTTGCGGGAGTTCGTAATGGCCGCGTGGTGCGGTGCGGCGAGCGGGTTAATGAATTAAAGAAGATAAGGGACGCGTGTTTCCGCGAGCAACGCCGCGCATAAATCCACCGGGAACGATTCAGTTCGAGATGTCCTCCAGGTGGAAGGTGGACGAACCCCTTTCGAATCGAATCGATCGCCTCTCTCGTCGGCTAAATTCATGGATATCGCTTTGGACACACCTTTAACTTCGAACTGTCTGGTTGGTATTTGCGGAAATATATACTAATTTCGTAACATTATAACGATCCGCCTATATTTTATATTTAAGTATGTTATACATAGAGTTTTATCTGCTTATGGTTTCTGTTCGTTTGTTGCATTTTTACGATTTTAGGAGACGTCAAGATTTCCCTTGCGGCTTAGAATTGACTGACTGGTGTGAGATCGGTACACCAGACAGTAAGTAGTATGACAAAAGTTATGATAATGATAAAATATGTACTGGCTCAAGAAAGTATTCGTAGTTGGAAAATCTGTATGTTCGTATCGTATATGTTGTAGAAAGTATTTTGAAATTTCATTAGTAATGTAATGAGACACGACTGTTGTGATTATGTTGACAACATTTGAAACCAATTTGGAAATGTATATGAAGATTAAAAAATATTTATTGCAAATATACGCTTGGTACAAAGATAAATATACAATAGCTGTGTTAAGTATATATTAATAAGCGTTAAATATGGTCCCACTGAATATTGAGGATTATTAATTTAATGGATAGTTGACTGCTTAGATACTTTTCTACATTTTCAGATCGATTTCAAATTTTACCAATATGGTTATGATAGTCGTATCGTATAATGAAATTTTAAAATGTTTCGTATAATACACATACGTATCCATAAAAGGTGTTCGAATACTTTCGTCGTATTTAGGGTTAAATTAACAAGCTAGTGTATATGTATAAAATTACTTTTAATTTTTGTTTTTTTTTTTTTTACTATATAATTTGACTTTTATCTGGAGGAAACCATTAAAGTTCTTGACCAGGCAGGAAGAGTTAACTCGTCATCTAGCTGAATATCAATGAATCCCATTAATGGTTTATTCACTGATACTCTGTACTCTATGCATCATTACTATCTATTAGACATACATTATATTGCATGTAAATTTGCAAGAATAATAATTGATTGGACTAAAATTAATTCACCGTGTACCGATTGTTAATCTAAATGATCTGATTAATTCGTAATAATGTAGTGCGTCACGGGGCTCTACATTCAGAGGATAAATTAATGTTAGATAATCATATGGCTATCTAAATGAGTAAATAGCTGTTTCATTAGATTTCGGTAGAATTAACTAAGCCTAAACGATATAACAAGAAATAAAAGACTGAGAATAAAAAGATATCGAAAATTTAAATTGAAAGTACAGATACCACTTTTATGGCACTTTCAACAGCTTACAACCAATACGCATAAAAGTCTAGGAGTACAATAGATACGGAAGTACAGTACTAGAAGTATAATGGATACAAAACTGGAGAAGTATAATAGATACGAAAAAAGACAAGGAAAACGATAAGACTATTATATAAAACAAGCGCGTAATTTCTGGACTTAAAACCCCAACTCAAAACTAATTAATTATAATAGCACTTGACTTTTCATCAACATATATAACAAGATTCAACCAGGTGTTAATAGCATCCAGTAATAGATGAGACCATAACGTGATACTATAATTAAGAGACATAAAATCCCACAAGTCCAAAAGAAACACCAAAGCGTCTATAAGCAACTAAGTAATTTAAATTTTAATTAATAAAAATATTTGATTTTTGCATATATTAATAATTCCATTTTCCACATTTTTCCATATTTTTACATCATGCCCTATTAGGCAACCAACAAATCTTACCATTTAATAAGATCTTTAGCACACAAGAACAGGTTTCAATAGCTTGGCATATTGTCATATTTTCTCATACATTGATAAGTATGCATGAACGATATCTTAATATTCGACGTGCGCCATGATTTCGTTAAGCACAAATTTTTCTATAGCTTGCAATATCGTTCCTCTTATTCTGATAATTTAATCACATGATTTCTATTAGCCGCGGTATTAATTCTCGATAAAATCACTACGATTCTAATAAATCATCCGTACTCGATACTCGCAGCTCAGATTATGTAGCCGGCTGTCTTAACATATTTAATAGCCCACTTGTTTAATATGTAAAGCAACGCGAAAATATATGGAACGAGGCCAAAATGAAAGGAAAAACGTTGCACGCCGTGCGGGGGAGTGACCATAATACGATACTCGCTATGCTGGATATGCAGATGGATGCATCCACTATCACACGCGTATACGCGTACGCATACTAACCCGTACCTGCGCGTCATGCATAAATGATATATGCATACCATTGTGAATAAGTCTAGCCGCTGCAACCACCGAACGAAGATGTTCAATCCGTCTGACAACATCCCTCTTTATACGTTTCTGGCCCTCTGTTTCGCGTCATTCTTTACGCGTGCACGAGTTATACCGAGCTGTTTTTGCGCGTCTGTCTGTGTACATGTAATTAATAATTTATGTTGCGGAGTATCATTTGGGTCTCCGGGGGATGGGCGAGTATTAATTTCGCCGTGTAACCACGTGAATGTCTAAACTGCTTAAATGAAGTCCGTTATTAATCGGTCTCGTGAATTATTCCCAGGTTTATTAGGAAATGTTGGAGAAACGAATCGAATAGTTTCGGGTATTTATGACGGGAGAACGAATTCATGAATTTTATGCTAAAGAGTATCGTGTGCGAACTCTAAGCGTTTCGTGTATAAGTTTAATAATAAATAGTTATGAACCATTTTACATTCGTGATAGATTATGGAACATGAAGGAACGAATATCGTCTTTCGAACAAAGTTTGGAATCATTAAGCGCATGTTCTATAGAGTTAACAAATTTCAGGGACATATCGAGTCACGATTAAAATTGATATAGGCGAAAGAGATTTCAAACTTTTAGTCGATAACGTAGGCTAACGTATTATCTGTAGAAGAGTTTTAGATAAAAAAATGAAAATGAACGTATATTCACCGTCGGTGAAAAATGTAGAATCGTTAGACACGTGTTTCATACAATTTCAAAAATTTTGGAAAAAGGCAGCTTGAAATCCTAACATCTCTCGATAATTCCTTGATACATTAACAAAGAGATAAAATAAAAGAGAGACGAAATACTGGTACACTTATCTCTTAAAGTATAAACTATTTTAATGCTAGTTGGAAATATGCAAGATTACTGTATTTAGATGCCACTTATTTTCCGTGAGAATAAATAAAAGTCAAATGTTATACATGGTACCTCATGCGGAAATACTCTGTCTATTGATGGTACAGTTAGATTCGAACGTAAAATGATAACGTACGAACGCCTGAGCATTTAGGTCAATAAATGGTTTCGTATAACTGTTCGCTAATTGTTGAATTAAACGTGTATAACTGGTGATGAAAATATTTTCGGAACGAGCACCTATTACCCGATGCACGCAGTAAGGCGCCGTTCCACTAAATTCTGCCAACGAAACCGTGGAAAATCGTTCTGAATCAATGCGCGGCTCCTTTGCGCAAGATACTAATTGCTTCTCTGCATTTCAGTCACTTAACTGTGCCTTATGTAATTTCAAGCGAACCACTCCAGTTTACTGGGTGAACAGAAATTGAATAAACACTGTACAGTTAGAACTCGATTGAGCAAAAGAGTACCGGTTATGTAAATAAAAGATAATGGAAATAAGAATACTTCTGTACTAAATGATAGATCTAACATATAAAAGATTCATTTTGTAATTTACATTATGTATTATATTTCATTATGATGCGAGATAAATGACGTGTGACCAAATGAATAAACATCACGGCGTACTTTAATTAAACGATTAAACATTATGTATAATGATTATGTGTATAAATATTTCAAAAGAAACGTACACGAAGGCATTTACATTCTGTAGCATGGAACATAAAGTCCATTTCCATTACACAAGTCCCGTCGAATCGGAAGAATCCAGTTTAATTACATTCCGTAATCTTACCTGAAACCAAATAAAAGAGATTGTCATTAGATCATTTGCAATTTGATTAAAAATACGATATACAATTAGGTGTATAATTCGCAATAGAATATTAAAAAGTACGAGGTGGATTAATTAAACAGATTAATTCCTTAAATTTCCTGCAAATTAATCGTTGTATTATTCGCAATTGGTGAATTATCTAATTGAAAATATGATATACAATACACAATAAAGGATTTAATCGAAACAAATTTCCTCCTCGCATTTCCTACGCTAATATAAATGACGCTACTACTTAAGTTATTTTAAACACATATGCATACGCAACATCAAATCTACCAGACAGCTTCCCTACAATCTACATCCTGTCCCAGTTCTCGGTAAAGTTCCACAATCGCACGTTTAAACCCATACTTCGCAAAGCACCCCTTTCATAAACACAATTACACAGCCCACGTTTCTCTGAAACGAGACTTCCGAAAATACTCAATTATACATTCCAAACCATATTTCTCACGATCCGCCCTCTCAAAAATTCACAATTACGCAGGCAAAGCCGTATTACACAGAATTCAGCCAACCACGATACACGTAGGCTAAGCCACCCCGTACATTACATCGTACCGTTCGCATACATGGCCCCGGTATGTACACACGTATCGCAACGTTGTCTTGTCGTTACAAGCAGCGGATGGCGAGTTAGACGAGCTTAGAGCACGTGCGATGTTATAGTACAAGTGTACACCCCCGTTCATAAGTACATATTAACAGACATCCTGACTTGATACAAGGTATTATAATTAGAGGGCTCATAACAATGATGATCGTTTACCACATTTTTTTAGAATTTTCAATATCCGTTTAATACATTTCATTCTCCTTAAACAAGATATTTATCATATTTATACAATTGTTGTGAGTTTGCCAGTAATTATATCGCAAAGGAATTGTATCGAATTAAATTATAAAGTTGCGTCATAATAAAGGAGAAACGATTAATTTTAAATAGAATATGTCTAGATATTTTTTATAATATCTATTTCAATATGTCTTTAATTTATTAGGTCATCCCATAAGCAACCTGGCACTTCTAACAGCTACGTTTAAAGCAAAGAGAATTGTTAGCATACGAGTTCCATAAAACTGGCATAGAAAACTTAATAAAAAGATACACAAAATTAGAAAAAAGAATATTACATTGTACGAGCCATTCAGAAATTACACTGATCAACTTCGTCAGTTGAAAAGCACAGAAAAGCGACGATGTTACGAGCGCTGTTTTTTCTTTTTCTTTCTTTAATTTTCCTTAGAATCTAATTATACCATCTTCCGATGGAGTACGATGTAACCTGATAGATATGCAATGAATTTAAAAACTGAACAAACAGTAGAATTGGCCGAGTTGATTTCTAAGAGTCTTGTGTTAGAACGATACCATAATACATATGCACCCTGCGCGTTGTTGTATCTATACGTTTCCCATAAATACATAAAACTCCGCATAATATCGACTAATAATATTTAAAGCTGATGATATACGGCAAATATGATAATACTTATGAACGGGGGTGTACGCAGGGCCACATAGAGATACGCGCAAGCGTAATTACACGTACATGAACGTAGGGGAGAAGGCAAGTCACGGTCGCACCTGCTCCTTACGCTGACATCGGCCATCCCCATTCGAGGACGCAACCGGTCAACGAGGCGAACAGACGGACGGTACATCGGTTATTGTCCTGTCCCCGTTCAGGACAGGCATTGCCCTATTGACTTCGTTAACACTCGATATCTATCGAAAGGTGTTTCCTGCGCAGGCTCGATCACTGTCACGGGCCCCGTCCGTATCCTCATGCCCGGCTGTCATCGTTAAGTCGAACGAGCAAAGGTTAATAGCGTTTAAATTAGAGTTCCACGATAACGACGACATTGTCGGCGGGACGTCTAACAATTTATCGGCCACGCTCGTTTACGATCGCGCCAACCATGGTAATATATCGATCGTGCGGATTCTTGCCTAGTTAAGGCGTGCGAGAATATGAGAGGAATAAAATTTTGGCGCGAATAGGTTGGAGAAGAAGTTTTGATACAATGAAAGTGATTACTAGGCGAGAAGTTGTTCCGGGGTGACGGGTTAATGGATACTTTAACGACTTTACATCCTTTTGTGGAGGTTTTCGAAAAGTTTACGACGAACAGATAGGATACTTCATTCGTGTAATGATTGTTTTATCTTCTTTATTATGTAAGAAGTATGTATGAAGCATGTTATTTTAACGCAAAGAATTATGAAACAAACGATTGGTACTTAATTAAGTAGCAAGAATATACAAGGTATTTTTAATAAATATTTATGTTCACCTTTATCGAGATTGAAATATAATTATATATAGTTATCTGTTTTTATCATAACAGTTTAATTATAATTATGAATGCAGGATACGTAATATTCTCATTTTTCGATGAAGCGTTGTTTTATCAGATTCTAGCATTTCATTTTCATAGTACCACATTTTTTTGTATGCAAGTAAATTTAATATACTTCCACCTAATTAACTAATACGTAAACACCAGCTATAGTAAATACGACGATATATTTTCACTATATATTTTCTATCTATAAAGACAGAAAACGTTGAAAGACGAGCGTTCAAGTGATAAACGATATAAACGTCCAAATTGAAAATCTTCGCCTCTGGCACCTACGTTATTTATTATTTCAACTTCTGAATAATTTCAAACGAATTACAGTACCACTAACAAAATATTAAAAGTTCCTTCGATTCCGACAAAACCACCGAAACTCACCGACGTATCAAAACTCAACCATTCAACTATGCCAAACAAATTGCAATACAACCTTACCACATTGAAAATACCTCGGACTGCAGCCAAGCCGAAATAATCGCGTACCGACCCGACGTATCAAAATTCAAAATTGAACATCCAAGTAACGCGTCCCTTTGACAACAATTTATAATTCCCGGCTGAACATCGGAATGGTATTACCGGTAATCCATTCGGTTCGTGAGTACCATTGTAAATCCCGACGCATGATTCGCGCGCGAGATGGCGGCGACATTAGTGGCGCGTAACCACCAGATGGAAATTTATAATAGGGAAACGAGACAGAATTAATTGAATGGAATCGTCATCAATATTATCGGCTCGTGTTTGGCGAAGGACGTACCAAACGACGTTAATGAATATCGTTGCCGGACAAACTGTTCCTTCTTTGTCGTTGAGACGCGGACGGGACGGAAAACAAATTGGTTCGGCAGTCGTAAAGTGTCGTTTCCACGATGCAGAAATAGAGGGGCGCGAACGAACGTAGCGGCGAAACTTCGTTGCAGATTTATGCGAGGTTGTAAATGCGAGCGCCAGAGAACGGGTTGCAAACGATCGACATAGGCGTACCTGTGCCGTCTTCGTCTTCTTATTGGAAATGCGACAGGATAGGAGGAACGATGCCGGTGCACCGTGTTATTTGAGCACACCGATCCTCGCCTTAATTCACCATTTAATCGATAGCATGGCCACTTGTACGCTGTACTTTTAATGACGCTATTAGAAAATTGTTCCGATATCTTCCGTCCTTTTTTCCTTATCTTTTTTCCTTTTCTTCTTTTGGCGCTTCGATTTATCTTTTTGGTCCTTGAATTCATACGTAATTTTCGTATAACACGGCGGAGGTAGGTTGATTTCTTTGAAATATTGCGCAGCTTACAAACGAAAAAGAAGTGCGTTACAAATTGATACGATAATATACGGATTTACGTTTATTATCAGAAGAGGCATTGTATTCACCAAAAATAGCAATAGGTAGATATCGTGTCTTCTGCTCTCCTCTCCCTCTCTTCCTTTCTGGTCGATTTAAAATATTTATGGGTCACGTGTGGTGAATTTAAACTTCTGTCGATCGTGTATAACGCAACGTAATTATAAATGTCAGTGATTTTTGTACGCTCTGCTATGGCGTTGGGCAAATTTAATAGCGGGCAAAACGAGTACTGCATTTTATATCGTCTTTTGTATGTTTTTTACGGAGTAATAAAAACGTTTTATGTATTATTAGGCACCATAGACGTCACATAATGTGTAGGTCCTCGTTTAATATTCTTTGAGTTGCTCAACCGTATTATCACAGAATTATGCTGTGGAGAAAATTATGTTACTCGAAGGTTGACATTATTGTTATTGCATGTATAAATCATGTCTTCGTAGAAAAAAAATAAACATTCCATTGAATGATTAATTATTTCACGTACGTTTATCGTAAAATAATTATCATAAACTAATTATCTTACGCAAATCTTTTGCAAATCTTTTGCAAATAATAAACAAAAGGTTAGAAATTGTCAAATAGTACGATATAAATAATCGATGTATCATTAAGATACACACGCGTCTCTCTTGTGCATACAAAAAATGCATAAAAGTTTCAATCAAAGTCCTCCTTACCGTATAATATATTTCAAATATTAATACATTGTACAAAGTAAAAATGATACTTAGGATGGCTTTTACGACAACAGCAGCAATTTTTGTTCATAACTTCCCGATTGCTGATAGCTATTGCTGCTCATTTTTACAGAGATTTGCATCTGGCTTAATCGTTTCTACGTGGGTCGAACCAGAACATATTTCATCGAACACCGAACTGTATAGCTATCGAAGGAAATATGTACAATCAAGTCGCAACCTTAATAAAGAACGCTCGAAAGGACATAAACTGAGCGTAATATTTTAGGTGTACTGCACTTCATACCCTTTAATTACGTGCAAACTAACAATTTTATGACTAACAATTTATTGTTATACATCGGCTGAACCGCGGTTGAAGTACAAAATGTAAAAGGGGGCGCGGTTCCACAGTAATCATGTTCCAGAAGATGTGACTTCGAATTAAACAAGTTCTGCAATGAGATCATACGTTACAAGCACTCTTTAATGCAACCAAAGTACCGGTGTCGATGAATAAGTTTTATAGAATCATGGAAATGGTTCGAGGAAACGATACTCGCCATTTTTATTTATATTTTTTAGCTTCAGCCTGTACACGAACGGAATAATTTAGTATATGTCATATTACCGAGAGTCGGTCTCATTTTTGTTGTTAATTGAGCAATTTATATTAAAGAACTTGTGATACTCATAAATTTCTGTAAGTGATATATTGATCAGATAAAACATACATAAATTGCCGGTTCATTATAAAGAAATGTATTGATCAAGATCCTGAGTTTCGTAAAGGGAAAAATATCCATGTCTGTTGCCAATAAATTCTTTTGAAGTGCGAATAATATAAATATACCATAAATGAAAGGAATGCTCTATCTTCATCGATAACATCATTCTTTCATCTTCTTTATTTCTTTAAACTATCATCATCCTGTCAACGATAGCCAAACAAATTAAGGAATAAATCAAATTCTTACATATCCTTTACGTTTCTCACGATCTTCTGCTTTCACATATCGCACAACCTTTTTGTAGATTACCTAACAATAGCGAAACCTATAAAACAAACTCAAATTCTTTTACATTCGCTGCTTGCACTTGCGTAAACTAGCAACACCTCATCTCCATAGTCTACACAAAATAAAAGTTATCCAAAAAACAAATTTGTACCTGAGAATCATTCGGTATTGCAAAGTTGCTTCAATCGAGCAATATTCCTTTCCAGAAAAAAGTACGGTAGATTTAAAAGACGAAACGCTATATGAAAATACGAAAAAGAAATTCAATTTGTATAGTTTTTCATTGAGGAAGCTCTTCAGTTCTTTGTTCACCAAAAATAGAACATGGCAGCTTGTAGCTGAATCGATATCGTAGCGTTACTCACTAAACGTATTCGAAAAAGTGAATAACGTTTCTGCGTATTTTTGCACCTTTAAGTTTCTTATAAATGCATAAGCATCCGCAATCAACTAATCATTACGACGTTTCGCGATTTCTCAAAGCCCATGACGCAGGGAACAGTTGCAGAGCATTCGTGTCTTTCCGACGTTAATTACGAAGGAAGTGAAAAAACGAGGGAAAACCGGTTAGTCATGGTACGTTATCGGTCAGTTCCATCACTTTGAAAAACCGGAGAGACACACGAAAATTGTTCGGTAACGCGAACACGAGCGCGTGCAGCCGTAAAGGCGGATCCATCGTGAGTGGGATAGTTCGTCAAGGAGACCGGAAGCGGCCTACTTCCGAAACGGCGTATAATTTTTTATGCAAAGCCGGGGCCCGATCGTTCCAGCTCGAAAACTGTAATTTGTGGCGGTCGTTGGTAGCCGCGCGTAAGGATACGTCCGCGCGGACCCGCTCGCGCGCGCGTGCAGCGATCGCAAGCTGCCCCCGGAGACGGCCCGATAATTACCTCGTCAGAAGCCTCCTTTTCTTCCACGCTCCACCGCTGCGATTCTGGACACCGAATCGTTAACGAGTCCGGCCCCTTATCTGGTTGGGGAAATCAGGGAAAGGTTCCGAGGTAGGAACTGGGACATGATTCTGGACGAGTTCGGTTTTTAAGCATTTTTTCCCTTATTTTTAATATATATGTTAGAGTAGTTCAAATTTTTGTGAAGAGATTTTTCGCAATTGAAAGTTAAGACTACGGTAGGCTGGTTAAAATTCCTAATGAGGAATTATAATGGCAATTTGAATCATTCAAAAGGTAAGCTATATAAGAAATCGAGATTAATTGTTTAAGAAAAATGGAAGGTTAATTTTGGTGTCAAAATTGTCAAATTCTTAGGAAATTTTCGTTTAATGTTACATATTTGTTAGTACGTAATAAGGAATTTTGACTACGAAGTATTAATTATTAATTAAATATTATATGGAGTATAAAAAAATATATAAGAAATAACTTTCGCAACTGTTTAGTCAACATACTATTTATACTGATCTTGCTTTTATGTTAATAAGTAGGAAATAAGTGACACAGAAAACATACATACAAAATATCTGTTTTTCACATAAAATTAAAGTAAGGAAAGATAAGTTCTTCTTATATCGTGATGCCAAAGATAAACATTCATCTTAGTTGAAATAAGAAACACGGCAAAATGATGTACTTTGTAACTTGACAACAAGTATCACATGTATTAAGTATCAGTTTATTTCTGCACATATGAAATATTTCTCAAAGGACTGTCTGCAGTGAAACTGACAATTCGAATTCGTAAAATCTACGAACATCTTCGATGTGACAAACGTTTCAGTTTCACAGTACTTCCGTCATTAAGCACAGGCGACAGCCAGTCTACCGCAATGTAATAAATATAGATGAATGAGGGCGAATATCGTGCGTGCATCTGCGACGTGAACTCGTTCAAGATGCTTTGATCTATTTCTGGTCCAAACGTGCCACTTTGTCCACCTGCGAGATTTACGAAACCACGTCCGGTTCTCCGTATGTTAGATTTTAGATGATCGTGAATCATCGTTTTCTATCCTGACGCGCCGGATGAAAGGAATCGTAAACGACTATATCCATCCACTTGAGCCAAGACGAACCGGGACGTTAAACACTAAGTTGAGGATACAAGTGTGATTTAGGATTGTCGAGCTCGAAATATAATTGCGTAAGTAAATCCTAGATACATAAAAGTCCGACTAATCCATTTAGGAGCTATGCGACGGTTGCTTAACGTCATTTGGAACTTTATTTATTAATTTTTCGTTATTATTGCATCTTTTATCTAAATCCTACAATTTATTTGTTTATTTTTTATCTTCTATGATGTTTGTGGAAATTTAAGCATTTATGAGAAAATGATATTTTTTACATCACGAATATCTTTTTGTATATATCTGATTTATATAACGCGCTTCTGCAACGTATCTATTATATCAATACGTTTCTTGCATTGCACCTTGATAAAACAATATGTAAATTACTTTATTTATATTTCTTAATAACATCGTATTTATGCAATTTTTACACGTTATTTTATCGTGTGTTACTTAACGTATTAATTGCACTGTAATTAATTCAACGAAACGAAGCAAACTCGAATATCCTTTCAATTCGAATCACACGAGTATTTTAATTACTCGGGTATACCTAACAGCGAATGTAAAAAGAGTGTTAATTTTCAAAACGTTTCATATCATACTATCAATATTATTAATATAATAATATTTCATACTATCAATATTCTTTCATGTCGTGCTTTTACAATGATAATAAAGATACGAAAAATGGTTATGCACTACATAAATGAGTACTGATATCAAAGAATAATGATTAGACAACGGTCATTAATCATTATTACCACTTACAGCACATAAAAAAAAACACGATGTAAACAAACTGAATTCGATCGATCGCGTGTACAAAAATCGAGACGCAGTCGCTTGATATCGGTGCATACAAATTTTTCCGCGCGAGCAAAACAACTGATCCGGCGAAAAATTCAATTAATCACCATGCCGTCGATATTTCATCTCTGCGAGATGGACAGGTGCAATTTGTACGTATCACAAGCAATATATTATCAACCAATATCCGGAACCTATTCACGACTGCGTAGACTTTGTTCTTACAGTCGCGAATTCATAGGTGAACGAACGCTCGAAACGAGTTTCTGACCAGTGAGAATTCGTCGCGATCTCGCCTCGATAAAATCGCGTATGCGAGCCAGAAAACGGTGCTTTATCGCTAGCCGGAAGAATGTCCTGGTCGTTTAACCTGCAACGTTTCACCGTCTCAAAAGACGACAGGTGGAGAGTTGAAGGTGAAAAGCAGCATTTAAAAACGACTAAGAAAAAGAAACGATGAAAAGAGAGGAAAGAAATGAGAAAGAGCAGTTATCCGACGACACAAGTCACACGGAAGGGAATATACGAGGTTACGAAAATATTCGAACGCTCGTAGACGTCCTTTATTAATATATTATGTGTATTGCGTGAAAAGTTTTATTAGCCTTGTTGCAAGACTATCACGATCATGTTGATCAAGTTTGAAAGAAATCTGAAAATACGTATAGTAATTAAAAAATATTTAGTACAGATATACATTTTGCAGAGGTCATACAAGCATTTGAACAGTCAATAACAAATTCGAATATTCAATGGGTCATATTTAATATTTATTATATGCCAAATGTATGCCTGCAACAAATATTCTGTAATTTCTATGTACATTTTCAGATTCGTTTCGAATTTTGTCGATATAATCGCGTCTCGTTACAGCCCTAATAAAACTTCCAAATGTTTTGTATAATACGTTCAATACGAACATAAAAGTTGCCTATGGTAAGACACGTTGACGAACCAGTGTAAATGAGACGGTTCTCGTGGCCCGGAGAAAACTATTTTCGCCGAGTACAGGTCGACGATCTATTTTAAATTTCCAAGGATAATAAATTCAGGAATTTCCGCCCGCTTAATCCTTTCCTCGATTCGACCCCGATTATATTCACCCCGACCACCCACCATCAACCTTTTTCTTCGCAGCTTTTAGAAAGATGCGATCAAGACGCGGGCAAATTCATATTTTATTCCGCGTCGTGTTTCGGTCGGTTCGCGGTGTTTTACAAATGGCGCACGAAAAGCTTCGGGAATAAATTCAACGTGCTGGGTCACGATTATTTACGAGTCGAGGCCGCGTCGACTTAATTAATTTTATGTAAAAATATGTCACAGAGAAGCCGCGAGTCCGACAATGTGACGGCGCGGTTCGTTTCGTTGCTGTACGACGCGTGTATATGGCCGTACGGGCGGGCTAGAGAAAAACGTGTTTGATAAAGCGTTACCCGGTGATCACGCACCTGCCGCCGCGTGATACTTTGCACGCGTCTCGGAGCGCGCATACTTTTATGCCGCGTTTCGTATTTTTCAGCCGTGCACAAGCGTGAATTAATGGCGCGCCACTGTTCGCGTGGACGCACGGTGACGCGACTCGCACGCTCACACAATCTACGTTTCGGACGATATGTGTCGACGAAATTTGAATCGAGTGATTTATCGTGGCTACGGTATATTAGTGTTGCCGAGTTGGTAAGAAGTCACGCGTGTGTATAATCAAGACATTATTTCGATCGAGGGTTGTTACAAAACTACAGAGACAACAAGATACGGGTATACTAATTGAAAAGAAATGTTCGCAGCTGAGAAGCTGACTACTAACGCGTGGAATATTCGCTTCGTGTGTATTAATTGAAACTTGCATGGAAATGGTATAATAAAATTAGTCCTAAGTGTATGTAAATCTGTGACGTAACTCAGAAATCCAGACAAAGATACATGGAAGAACTGTATTCGCATGATCATCGCGATAAAAGCATCCCCGAGCGATAGAATTCCATTGGGTAGGCAGTAAACGCGAAACGTGATCGTCGCGTTGCAACATTCTGCTACAAGGCGAGCCCGTTTAGACGGCAGGTCACGCGATCCGTGGCATTCTTGAAGAAGGAAGAAGAAACGGCTGAACAAGAGCGGAAAGGCAAAGCAGTCGCGACCGGGGTGGATTTGGAAATCGAGATTCCGCCTTGATGGATGCGACTTCCAAGGGGGTGGGTCTGGGTGTGGCAAGAGGGTGCGCTGAAATCGCGTCTAACAGGCCGCCGTGCAGAGTGAATCTCTTCGCCGAATTGAAAGCCGTTCCACGTATCCACACGTACGGAAAAAGTTTTACGTGAGATCCCTTTTTCTTCTCGACCAACCCCTATTCGCTCTTGCACTGACATGCGTGCCACGCATATTATGCGCACGCATCCTTTATATCGGCTTTGGTTTGTCTTTTTTTCGTTTCTTCATGGGTTCTAATTTGCTTTTCATTGTCTTATTAAGTTTACCTTGTCTTTAATTGTTCAATTTTAGGGAATTCGTAGAAAATAATTACATACCAAGTACGATGTTATATGTTCTTTAGAACATGACTAGAAATGCTCATTTGCACTTATTTTATTTCGTTTATTTTATAATTGTAGAGTAATTTTATTATTAAATAATCAGATGATATTTTTAATATTTAGAAAAGAATATTTTTAATACAGCGGTTACAGTTAATATCAGTAGTAAAGATGATAATATTTAATTTCAGTAAAATTAAATCATAAAACATTGATAATCTTTCTGTCACTTGTACATTCATATACTAATTATTTATATACTTCATATTAGTTTTGAAATACCCCATTATATATAAATTCTCGTAAATATTGAAGAGAATTAAAAACAAAGATAAAGTGACAATTATAATTCTCTCAACTTTTGTGAATATCATAAAAAGGAAAATGAATTTTTTCCACTCGTATATTGTTGCATATTCTAGAAACTTCCTTGTCCATGAATTTCTTCTAAATGAACAAACATTCGCAGTCTATTCACAACATTTCAATCAATTATCTGATTGCATTGGAAATCGTCTAAATCCCATGGAATAGCAATTACATTAACCAACTTGGTAAAACAAGCATCACTAGCTACATTCTCTGTGAAATCTTCAATCTCTGAACGTCGTTGTAGAAGCATGACGTCGTTCTATGTTCTCGTAGAAAGTTCCGGAATAAGACGACGCTCGAGTTCACCCTGGGGCGAGTAAATCGAGGCGTACGCTAAAATGGAACTGTACAAAGTACCATTTCATAAATCTTGGCCGGAAAAGCGCGCGCCGCTGCGGAAGGGGCGGAGGGAAAAGAAAACTGTTGATAGATGAGGAAGACGAGGAGAGCAGGTCACAGCGCCGGGAGCACGAGCTGCTGGAAGCATTATTTCGGAGACGGTGTATGATATTATAAACCGAGAGAGGATACGTCTGAGGAGTCTCCCTCTTCGTCGTTGTGTACGTAGAATCTCCGGGAAGAAACTGTGTCTTTGATGAAGATACTTGTGGTAAACTGTATATATACGTGAACGTGGAACTGACAAAACACGTGCAGTGTTTGTTAGCTAAATATGAAGAGGCATGAACGTTCTTATATCTATTACATAATATTACATATATATAATACGTTATATATTATATTGCAGAGCATTTATATGAAAATTAGAGAAAAAAAGCAATATAACAGAGACGTTTTATAACAGAATTTCTAAGAAATATTTTAAAAATACTAGTGTTAAAATTAGCTTATAAGACATAGAGATTTGTTGGATTGTCGATAAATAATTGATTAGATTAATAGCTTTTTACGCGAAGATGATATATGTGACAATCTTGTTAGATACCAACGTATATTTTACACACACATTTTAGTTAACGAAGATTAAATAAAATATCTTTAAAGAACCAATGTTTTAACATCGCCTATGGTTATAAGATATGATTCTTAGACATGTTTTCTTCAACGTCATTTTGTCACCATCAATTATGCTCATAGGTATGGGCTTGGTGATGTATAAGGAATTACAAAAGTAAGAAAAGTTCTTTAAACAAATAGGAACAGATAAATGGCTCTTAAAATGATACCATTGATAAAATATTATAATTATTCTTCGTTTCGTGTTACTATTAAATATCTCGCTAAATCACTGCAATTAATATTACCAATATATTGAAACGATTATATTGGCACATAGACATATGATTGGATTAGAACATCTTTACGTCCAGAGGCGACCATATTTCAATTTCATCAAAGAGAAACTTTTTTCCACAGGTGTGAACAGAGTAGATAGCGCACAGAGTGGAGTGCGCGTGCTCCTCGAAGCTGTCGTTCTACACGCTGGACGTATAATGTAACGAATGGAGGATAGAAAAGAATAAAAGAAGGAAAAGAGAGTATGAGCGAGCAATATATCAAGCAGGGGTTGGCAGGAAGACGGAACCTCCTCCGAGGAACTACCGACTCGCCTCCTCCTCGTCTCTTTTTACCCTACAGTCAAGAAAAATCCCGAATAATCCGGTTGCAAGGATTATCCTGTCTCTCGCCGAACTTCCCTTGTTTTATATAACTCGTCGAATACCGTGGCTCTTGCACGACGGGATCGTCGTTCGATTTAATTTAACCCTCTTGGCGAGGAAATTTTAGGATTTTTAAGCAATATCATTCAGGCAAAATTGCACAATTTTATCATATCTATTTATCACAGTCATATTTCTTCAGATACGTCATCAGTTACAAATTATAGTATTATTAAATATATAGATAGTGCCATTTCTTTGATCAAAGTATATTCCCTAATATTTGAATTTTTATATACATTTGGAATATACTAGTGTCGATAGATACTTTCTTAAGGACATTGTATAAATAGATTACATACTCGATAATATTGAAATTATGACTTTTTACTGCTGTTAGTATCGTTTCATTCATTTTTATGTTATAAGAATTGATTAAATTTTACTACTGTGCACTGATCGATGAAATATAGCAAAGCAACTTGTAATTTATAATAACTATAAGAGGAAATATGTTACCTCGTACATGTTTCAAAATAGGCAATTGAAATCATTTTGTACGAAGAAGAAATAGAAATTAACAAATTCGCATATTGCGTCATGTATCGAGCAATGTAAATTGGAGAGTTGAATCGTTACGATAATCAATGTAAAACGTCTCCGACAATTTCCCACAATTGTACAGTAACGCTTCCTTATTTTCTAAACCTCTGCGAATTTCATAACTCGCAAGAAAAAAGCGCTTAACTGACTCGTACCACTGAAACATTGTCTATGGCCGAAACCGTAAGCAACATTCACTTCTAAGAATGCGAAAGTGCAGAACGCATGGTAACATCGTGACGGCGTTACATAAAAGGTTTCGAGGCGGTATACTCTGGGAAACTGCGTCGGAACGAACAGATTTATGCGTGGAAAGCGGTTGACCGGTTTTATAGTACAATAAATTTATTTAAAAGACATTAATGAATAGCGGGACCGTTTAATGGTCGAAGGATCCTATGATGATGTAACCGTAATCATGGCGGTGATCGCGTCGGAACAGCTATGAAAATTACACGCGGTATTCGCCGAGATCGAGGGAAAGATTGCGTTAAAGATGAACTGAGTACCTAATCGTTGGTCTCGCAATAACGTCCTCGCAACAAAGTTTAGTTTGGCCATCGCGTCGTGCAATCATATTCGCGGCGAATAAAAGCGACGAGAAAACGCAATAAACCGCGCGAGCCGCTGTAAAACGCGTGGAATGCTTCCCTCGTAGAAACGTTGCGAAAGCAAGGAATCCGGATTGTAAAACCTAAGTATGAAACGGAGACAAACAAAGGCTCGTGTGATTTTATACTCGAATATGTTTCAGCCGCGAGACAGACAGGGATAGTTGGTTTGATTAACTCGGGGGATAAGCTTTCTTATTCCTACCTTATTTACTTGAGATGTTGGACAATAACCTACTAAAGAATTAAAAAATAGTTTGTCGTAATGTTGCAAATTCTTCAACTTCTCTAAATTTCATAAAAATATTATGGGGTTTATATAAAAGAAATAGCGACGAAGGGAATATCGAGCGAATCGTTGGCATTCTCTTTTATAGCTACGGTGTTAAAATGCAGATTTCGATAATATAAATTGATCGAGAGAAATTGCATATGATACGCATTAATTAATGATAAACGCAACTGTGGTCCTTAATGGTTTGCGATATCGATCGTAAATGGATTTTTTTTTAATTAAAAGAAAGGAAGAAGTTTGTCTGGTAGAAGAATGACATATGTAATTAGTAACTTTAAATTGTATTATTCTAAGTAATTTCATGCTATCAAATTTGTAGTAAAATACGTCGGTATGTAATGAGAAGTTGCAATATTTTATTAGATCTTATCCAAGAAATGAATTTTATCGCAGTTTATTACGATATGAATTAAAAGTTCGCATTTATAATCCGACTTCTTGAGCGACAGAAATAAACAAATACTTATCCAACGATACTTAACTCTAAACTTAACTTTCTAACATCAAGATAGAAAATCCTGCGTAATTTTCACTTCCTAACATCGTTCCAACTATTCCGGCAAGTACAATGAAATTCCAATTTTAAAATAGATAATTTCCTAATAAAGAGTCTGAAACTTCTACCAAAAACTTCTTCATCCGCGAGGAAACAAAGTTGCCTAAACTCAAGCCGCCCCAATCTCGTACTTCTTCGCATGCCAATTACGAATAAACGCAGTATGCATCTCCACAAATCTCTCAACGAATCCTACATTCCCAATCCTACAACCTAATCACCTAAGCCAAAACAGGCCGTGGAATCGAAGAAATGCGACCAATTAAACGCAAACTTCGACAGCTAAAGTTTCAGGTTGATCAATTGTTTGCTAGTCACCGGCAAATTTCTTACGTCACGTTTAGCCGCTTAAGGTGCTCGTTTAGGGTAAGGGCCACCCTTGTGTTCCTTCTGCCCCATTCTCATGCCGACACTCCCTTTATCGATCCCACTCTCAACCCTCTTTCTCGCTCCATCCTCCCTCGCGCTCTCTTTCCTCCTTTTCTTTCTGCCTCTCCCTTTTTCGCCCTCTTTCGCCAGGTTCCCGTCGTCTCTGTCCATCTCGTTCCCTCCTCGCCACTATCTGCGTCCCTCTTCACCACCTAGTTACCCCGGGGAAAAGCTAGAACCGGTTCCATCCTCCGTCACCCTCCTCCTTCGCAGACGCCACCACCATCGCAGCAGCCACTGCTGCCACTCGCCTCTATAAACCCGACCAACCAGGAAGCACGTATCTGCCCTTTCGAATTATCCGGCTGGCTTGCCGCCCTTTGTTGCACGCGGAATTTCGTTTAATTAAAATGAGACTGTAGGGCCGACTGGCTTTCTCCTGAGAGGCCGCCTCGCTCCGCTCGCTTCTTCTTCGATTCTGTCAGCTCGAGAGGAACAAAGTGCTGGTCCGAGACGTTTGAACGTCTGAAAGAATACGCGTTTCTCCGGGCGTTTCGTGATTTCGTTCGCTGCCATGGAAAAATCGCCAGTTTCCTTCGCCACGATGGCTCAGGTCATATGCTTTCTAGTGAGTTCGCGATGGTTCAAGGTGGGTCGAGATGGTGTGGTAGGACGTGGATCGGTTTAATCGACGTGGTTTGATGAAGATCAATATTGGAAGATGATGCAGAGGAGTTTGGAGATACGAAGTGGCGAGAGGAGATCGAGAAGGGAAGATATTTGTTTGAGAAAGTGAAAGATTCTGAATGAAATGTGGGTTGAAAGGTGGAATAGGAAGCAAAGGGGCAGAGAGTTTTATACGTGATCGATTAAACAATTTCTTGATTAATAGAAGATTGGAAAAAGTAGGTCTTCAGTGAACATTTTTATGAATTACAGAGCTATACTGCTAGGTCTCTAAATATCGAGTCGTGTCATTAATATTTCTGTAATACCAAATTAATATCTCATTTGGACAAAGTTTCTCTAAAAATGCAGCTCTTTTATAGATATTGCATTAAGCAGATCACGAGTAAACTTAACCACGTCTATACCTATCAGACTATCGATGAATTATAATTACAGGAATGCGGAGTTTTATATTTTTACAGAGGGAAAAGATCGAATGGAAATAAAAAAAATACACAACAAGAGATTTGCTAATAGAGAAAGAAGAAAAAACCTTTCCCTCGAAAGAGAAAGACATAAGTTTACATAACTTGAAATAAATAAATGTAAACAGGGCCCTTATATTATTAGGGCTAGTTAGAATGCATCAGCAAGTATCAGATGGGAAAAGTAAGTCGCGCATGGATATGCAAATTAAAAAAGGATAACAATGTTGCGACGAGAGAATACCAATGATAGAATAACAATGTTGCGACGAACGGATAACATTGAAAGAATAATCGTACGATCATCGTTGTTCTTTGTTCCTCTTCCTCTCTCTCTCCTTTGTTGGACGCAGTGAGAATTTTCGTGTGACCACGCGGAAATTAGCTTCGATTACGATCTTGGGAGGTGTAAACTGGCAAAATGGCGGTGCTCGAAGAAGGAAATACATTGTACGGGGCGGGGCTAAGCCACTGGAAAGGGCAGACGGGTGTTAATCACGCTATCGAAGCAAGGGATCGACTAATTAACAGCGAGTTAATCGGTCGCCTTGCTGGCCCGAACCAGCCGCACGCGTTCTTTGCCATTCTGCACGCGTTTCACGAATTTTTCAAGATGAAGAAAGGTCACTGGTTACGTCTCCGAATATTAAAGTAAATTAAAAAGCGCGTTGATAATTTATGACGATATCTTTTGCTTCGAAATATTTTTAAAATGTATGCCTTTCAAGAATATCTTTTAAATCCTAGAAATTCCACAAAGCTATTAATATTTCTTAAAATACTAGAACAGTCTAGTATTTTTCGTACTAAAAAGCGTAAGAATCTGTTGGTTTTCTTATTTTGACAGCACGTGCCAGTCACGTATGTTTGTTGAACGATAAAATACACACAACCAGCAACTGATAATCCTCGACCATACTTGAAACCGTATCGGACATAAACGATAATTCTTACGATTAAATAACGATTCGCAAAACTCGCTGACAAAAGACAACGATCCATTCGAAGAACGTGTCACGGCAACAAAGAAACGATCGTTTCCACCCAAACGCCGAAGATTCACAAAACGCCATCTCCACGAGCCAGAAGCTCGTTTGCAAAAAGCCGAGTCAGCCTCCTCTTGCACACCCAATCTAACTGGTAGCGAAACCAACGAAAAACCAAGAAACGCCAAAACCCATCGACATCCGTCACTGTCACGGTATCACCGTTCCGTGTCAAGCTTAAAGCTACGTTCACACTTCACCGTGTCCCCGTGAAACTCTTCCCCCGCCTATGCGATTGATCTATTATGGCCCGTGCACACTGTACGCTCTCACTACGGTGTTCACGCGTCCCATCCTACTTCCATGTTCCAGCATTCCAGGGGCAAAACGATCGCATCGTGACGACATCACCGTGTGACGATGATCCGATGGTAATCAGCAGCGGCACGTTGCGAAACAACGAATCGAAGATTCCTGTTGTGCGCCACGAGACGACGATGACGACGACGACGGGGTGAGACACAGGGAGAGAGAGGATTGCAAGGCGTCGCGGCGCTGGTCGGTACTAGACTTGGCGTCGGTTCGTTCGTTAGCTGGACCCTCTTGCTCGCCCGTATTAATTTGCTTCCTCCTCCTCTACCCCCGTCGACACCGCCCGCCTCCTCCCCCTGCGCCTACCCTCCCCCCTTTCGTCGCGGCCCGTTTCCTCGGTCATCCCCCCCAAAACGAAAAGGGGGCTTCGGGTCGCCCGTGGTCTTAGCTGCTGGCTGCTGCCGCCACCACCGCGCATGCGGACCACGCTAATCACCCTTCGTCCTCTACCCCCTCGGACCACCCCCTCGTTGCCCCGCTCGCAGCCCACGATGTGCTTTCTACGCGCGACGCCGCCGGCTCCATGAAGGTGAGCCGGCAGAAAATTAACTGGAACTACCGACACTGTCTCTGTCTACCGTGTACTCGATGAACGGTGGATGGAGAGCGGAGCTGAATGGTCTCTGTCGCAACAACGAGCGTGCTCCAGACCTACTTCGAGCTAGTTACTCGCGACCGTGACCTTCCGGTTCGATGAAACCAGGAGACTCACGGGGAAATTAAAGCTGGGAGTTTGGTGAAGGTTGCTGGCACGAGTGTATTTGGTTTTGACGCTGTTTAGAGTCTACGGTTTTTGGCGAAAGGGTGGTTAGGAATTATTAGAGCGTCAACCACATTTTAAATTTTATTGTAGATATAGGAATGTCGAAGTCGTTATTTCTTTCTTTCGTTAATTTTTTATTCGTTTTCTTTGGTGACTATTTTTGTACAGAGGCTTCGAGAAAGAGTAATTAACTAGGTAGGATTTGAGATATAAATATGTCCATCAAATATAATTGTTTCAATAAGTACAAGATAATAGATTTCTGTAATTTATAAAATCTTCTTCCTGCATTTCTAATTTTCGTAACAGACTCCCACGTAGTATCTATCATTCCGATACATTTTTTCATCTCGATAAGCTATTTTATTTGCATATTTTTATTTGCATTTTTCTATAGATTAAAAACATCTCATCTTCGTACGTAGCGCGTCACTTGCTTAAAATTACGTTTACAAAGACTACAACCAACCTAAGCGAAATTGATTCGTCTCTCTTAATTTTTCATTTCATAATTATAAAAATCTCTACTTGCGACGACCCCGTTAGGAATTCTTCGATTTCTTCAAATAATTTTCTAATTTTAAACCATCAGCCAAAAATACACGAAGAAAACATTTTGCTCGACCTGATGCTATATACATAGAGTCAGCATAGTGTGGTCGATCGAAGGGTCGATGACGTGATGAGACTTTCGAACAGACCCAGACCGAAACGCGCGCGCCAGGAGGGTGGCGGCCCGATAGTAAACGAGTTATTGGAAAATCGTGTGAGGGGTGCGCCGAGGGAGAGGAGGTCAGCAATTTTTCGCCTCATTGGCTGTAAAAAGGAGACGCTTTATCGTTCGCAACGGCGGCAGTGGCGACGTAACCGAACGACGAGGTTCGAACGGGAAGTTCGAAGGTGGGCCGGGGGCATTAACACCGGCTCGTTGTAGATGTTGATCAGGCGGCGCATTTTTACCGAGGCCAATTTGCCGGGGATGAAGCTCGCGTGACGTTCTCCCGCTGCTCCATCCACGTAACCGCAGATAAAATATCACCTGCCCCGCCGAAAGCTATGGAAATTACGCTGGAATTTCGTTGGCAGCGCGCTCGCGTTCCAGTACGGTGTGTGGATCGTGGAGAACGAGCGATATGTCCTCCGAGGCGAAACGTAATTTCGAGAGGCGAACGTCTCTCCAACTTCTTGACGCGAGCTTCATGACCCTGTTTTCCACGAATTTCAACCGTTTAACCCTTCAGCGGTGAACGATGTAGCTATGTAACAACAAGTATGATTTTTTCACGTATCGCTGTCTGATGTAAGCACATCCTTATCGAAAGTTTTAGCGGATGCTGACAAAGTTTTCAAGAAAGTTGTAGATGCTTCGGCTAGAGCATGAATTTTGAACTGTATTTAGCTTTCAGGAAAATTGATAGTGTATTTCATAAACGCGTGTCTATTTCTTTCTCGTAGAAGATAACTCCATTCTCTATAGAGTAGAAATAGAAAGTGCTTATCAAACGAAATAATATTTCGTCGTATCTTTTACACACTAGACTTTGAGCAATTCTCCTAACATTTGTATACACTATATAGAAAGAAAATAGCAAGTATTTAATGAAATAATATTTTTTGATGCTTTTCAAAAACCAGAGTTTGAACAGATAACAGATAACGTTCATAGATGTGCACGTATAAGGTAGAGCATTTAATCGAGGCCGATTATAGCTTTTCTCTAGTTATAAGTAGGAGAAGTGTCGGAGGAAAAACGAATTTTACTAAAGCCAATAAAATGCAAGTACAACTTGGTATTGTCCATTTAAATATGTTTGCAACATTGAAAGTATGCACATAGGTAACACTTGAAAAGGACAAGGAAGCAAAAGTTTCATTTCAAAGAACATGAAATAAACATTACTTACAATTACCTACAAATAATTGAACATACGTTACAACGCGATGCTTCCATAAGATTTATCATTTAGAAATGGATAACACTTAACTACCCTATCGCCGATTGATTCCAACTTAATCAACCTAAAATTAAGACAACATACAAAAATTCTACGTTAATCGTACAAGTCTCTTTGACGATTTTCCTACTATTAAACGACTCGAGCAACAAGCAAACAATCAGCCACAGATCCATTAAAATTCCGCAACGCCGGAGAACCGCGATGCACAATAAGCTCTCCACTTCTCTCGATTAGAATCTTTCGGATCGTTGACTCTTCTCACAGGCCAATTCGTGCCATAAATAATGTAAACGGCGTGAAAAAAAAATCAAACGCCTCTTCTTTACTCGCTTTACACATGTAAACGATACGGTGTCCCAAGTTTAATTAATCGGCCACGTTTCCATATACAAACTTCAAACAACGATTTAAACATCAAACTCGACGCTGGAATATCGTGGAAAAGCGACATTGAAAAGGGCGTATCGACGCCATTGACTTCGCTACGAAAAGAAGAAGCTGCAAAAGACGAGGAGATGACTCGATAAAGGCAGCGCACGATGAATCGAGTTCAAAGAGCTCGAAGATTCCGAGAGTGCGGCATATTCGCGGGTATAAAACAGCGAAACGCTTAGCATAGTAACATCGCGGGAACGGGGGCGTCATTACCGTATTGATCGCGGGGGTGGTTCCACTCACCCCTTCGCTCTACCGGTTCCCTCTTCCTCTTTTCCGCCCTCTATCTCTGTCCATTTCTCTCTCCCATCCCTTTATGATACTCTGTTGTCGAGGATCAGCAGGGTAAGGGCCAGACCAGAAGAGATTCACAGGCGAAGAGAGGGTTGAAAGTAGGACAACGAACTTGCCGGCATAACGAGTCTCGGATCAAAGGACCAGTCTGCACGTGGAACGATCCGATAATTTGGAATCGCGCGCCATCATGCCGCTATCGATCGCCTCCGTGATGATTGTGGACGAAACATGCGCCCTCCATGATGACGCGCCCACCCTGCTGTACGCATGGGATGATTTTCGAATTATCCTTGGAATTACTCGGTCTGCGTGGTAGCCGAGAATGGTTGGCTGGAAATTTTGATTTATGTAGGTTGAAATAGGATTTGTATTATGTTAGTGGATGCGGCGGTTCTTGTAATACGTTTGTGAGGATAAATAACGAGAAGTAAAATGGAAGTTGAAATGTTATTTGGGAATGCGTTATATGTGGGTCAATCTCAGCTTTTGAACGTTTAAATTAAATAAAGGATGAGAATTAACGTGGAATGACGTTTCCCTGGTACGTTTAGACAGACGACCACGGTGAAATAAGGTGGAATTTCGTGTACAATTTGAAAGTAAATCGTGCTCTGTCTTTGAAAGTCGAGAAACATTCGGATTATAAACTATTATGTTCATTATTCGAAGATCAGATATTCATCATCGAATGTAAGAATTATATTCCAAATATTTCGGACACATATTGTCTTACCTGAACATATTAACGGCACTACCGATATTGTTGGAAAATACGACCTACGATTAATTTGAATTCATTAAATACTTTGTGATAAACTAACACGCACTAAGTACCTTAAAATGATCTAAAAAGGAAGTAATTCTAATTAATAAAATTTCCAATACTATTTTGATTATTGTAGTATACTGCTGATCGAGTATTGTTACCTTCAAAGACTTCAAATGAAGAAGCACCTCTACTACATAGTATTAAAAAGAAAATGATATTTTATTTTAAAAGATTTGAATGGAAAATTAATCTTTTTGTACAGGACGATGACGAAATGCACCCGGTTCTGATTCAGTCAGGTGATATTGACCTCCATGACGTCAAACGAAGTTCGAGGATACTTATTTTCTTTTCTTGCCGTAACCCACTCCTTTACATCCTCGCCGATGGATCCAGGACCCGTTGCAAGACCGGTTTGGTAAGAATCAACTGATCACGGAGGCAAGAAACAACTGAATCACTGTGGCTTCGACCCTTCAACTCAAGGATCAAGGTACGGATTGCTTCGTCAGAATGTCGAATATTTAAAGAATCGAGAACGAACAGTAAATTTCAAACAATGCCACAATATCCTGATTATTGTGTAATTAACAATGGTCAAGACAGTTGTATAGGAAAATGGAGCGTGCAGAAAGGAAATAACTTTTCACTTAATAATATCTATTCAAACATATTATAATACATCAAACTTTTATAGCTAATGAAAATAACGAAGATTCTAGTTTCTGTGATTTTAATGCCAAATATGTAATATTATCTTATAAATTTCTAAATTTAAGATAGATTTGCTAATATTTATGACATTATATAAAAAATATTCTTTGTCAATTTGAATCTATTGCCTTCGTATGGAATAAGTAAATAAAAACGGATTTCTGAGTCATATAATTCATGCGACGTTTTCATATTCTTAGGTGGGCTTTTTCATACTCTTCGATAAAATATTAAAATAATTGTAGCATCTAACGACGATAACAACAAGCAAAGTGAAATAAAATCATCGCTAGAGTACCTCTCCTACCTTTTCATATCATTAAGTCACTGTGGCCTGCCTATATTCTCACCGATCATCACCAATATATACACAATCAGCCAAAAATGTGAAGATACTTTTCCAGTTGTCTCTATCTTGAATCACTTATGATGTAATACTACAAATACCAATACAAATATCTTTCACTTCGATCCAATTTCTCGTCAATGTGTTTCCTCAGATAAAATTCTAATTTAATTCCTTTTTTTTTTTTAACTCTTTTCAATTTTAATCGAATGCAACGCGTAACGATACCAAACTTCTGGTCGATAATGTATGACGAAAACGCATTCTTACAGTCACACACAACTTCCGTTTTCCCAGAACATTCTACAAAAGGAATACAGAAACCTGTCTGTCAGAAAGACAACCTCTCGTTATTCCACGTTTCCACCCTCCAACTTTTTCGCCCAAAACACCTGCCACTAAAAAATTCCATGCCATGGTAAAAACTGAAGAGACGATAACGTCGAGAGGTAGAACGCACGAATGGAAGAAACTGAAAGGAGAGAAAGAAGAGATATTCGAAGCGAATCGATCGGTTGGTCGCTCGTGTGCCGGCCGACGAAAAAATAAAAATGAACTTGCTTCTCTCTTCGTGTGTGGCGTGATTGTGTGGCGCGACGATAAGTTTACCGGGGCACAATGAGCACGAGAGGATGCGGGACCTGTACCAAACAGGTTACAAAATAGTGGGTTACGTGAATCACGCTCGTGTCGCGTGCAATGTAACCGGGTCGTCGATTGTTCGCGCGAGCACGCGCAGGATCTTTATCGAAGGAGCACGATCAAATCAACTATAAGGGATATTCGAAAAATATTCGCTTGTAAGACGCACTGCAAGTTATCGAGTTGTCGTAGAATTATTTCAGACAGCTAAACCTTAACGTATTAAAATTCTACCTTAGACTTCGCACAGAATAATACAATTTGTTGTAGTTACATTACGCGACACGGATTAGATTTTAATATAACGACGATAAAATGAGAAAATATTGCATGCTTTAGGCTCAGTAAGAAAAAATATCACCATTGTCAGAAAAATAAATGAATTTGTTGTAGCGTCTTAGTCTACGTGTTTGAAGTTATGGTTCTAGTGTTTGTTTGGATCTTATGTTGTTAAAAAACGTTATCTAAAAAATTAGTTATTAGTATTATATTAAAAGATACAGAGAAGGAAATTTAAAGAGTTGTATTTAACAATTTGTAACAATTTCATATTAATTTTATTTACTTAAAACTCAAATGATAAGATTTTGAATTGAATTTATTGGAACCAATCGGAGTTAATCAATTGACATAAAGATAGAAACTGGATAGAATAACGTAATAAGAGAAAGTGGTACAAGTGTATCGTTTTCAAAGAATAAGTTAATAATAGAACCATCGTATCTGTAAAGATGAGCTCTACGGTTTCGAAATCTGCTTCTTGCGGTTGAAGCGTATCTTGAAATTTCAAACGGAATACGTAAATACTTTGGTTTCTGTGTTACAACTTGAAAAAGCAATTGATTTATCATAAACAATAATATCTTCCTTCGAACGATAAGAGAGAATATCGTATAAATATTAATATGGTCTGTCGTATCTTTTTAATATATTCAAGACAAAGCTGTTATACGGAAGAGAATATTCCTTTTATTGGATATAATACATTTCAATAAAGCCTGCAAAAAATATCAAAAATAGACATTGTACGCGAGATACGAATACATCAAGAATAAAATAAACTAAAATATTTTAGCCGCACGAATTGCAAGAAAAACTGAGACTTTATGTCTTCATGTTTCTTACAACATAATCTTATAATAATGCTGCAAGAATGCAAAAGACAATATGAAACCAAATTTCAAAATTCGTTTTCCAAATCAAAGCCAAATTGCTTCTAATGCACAGAAATTGCATACAAATTGCTTCTAATCCATGCAATGACGGCAATAAACGTCGCGAAATTGTCTTTCGATTACCACATCATAGTAACAGGAAGAGATAATGCATTCTCAAAGCCTACGCAATCATGATCGCTCGTCAGTCGAAATTTTAGGCTTGCTCGACATGGGAACGGGGGAAAGAATTGGCCGTGATCGTTAACATAATAGTGCAACAAGTAGGACTGGAATGATTTAATGTAGCACGTGATTACACAGGAAATTCGCAATTTCCATACGGTCTTGCCACCGCAACGTTCAACGACACACCGACTCACAAAAGAAAGCAAATTGCCATAAAACGTGCCTTCGTGTGCTTGCTTTTTCATTAAAATTACAAGAAGCTACGTAGCACTGCGCGAAGAAAAAAAATGGTTAGGTCGATCGAGACCTGTTAACCCCTCGAGTCCTAAATTTCTAGAATAAACGACAATATACAATTTTCGTAAGGAAACGAAACGAATGAGAAAGAAGAAGCAACGACGATAACAGAAATGGCGAGGAAACGTCGCGTTGCGTTATGACGAATGCGAATGGAAGTGATCGTTTCCCGTTATTATACGAGAACTCTGTAATAATCGGTGTAATTCTTGTTTCTCGTTCAACTGTAAGAAATTATATAGACGTGTATAAATCAACAGGCATGCAGACCATACGGAGGGAAACAAATACGAATGCGCGTAATTATTGTCTTTGCAGATGGAAACAATAAGCTGAAACCGAGCGTACAGAATGTTGCTTCGTACGTCTGCAGACTGATCTTTCCTCAAACGAGAAATTGTATTATCTTTTTAAATTAATTCGTGTTTTACAATGTAAAGATTGCGTAGAATTAGTTTGTGAAGTCGGAAAAATTAATTTGCGAGGCTTCAGAATTAATCTCATTGAGACGTAAATTTAAATAAAATGAAATTAATAAATTCGAAAGAGATGAATCTTGAATTAAAGAATTGTTAAATTGAGAACGTATGAATTAAGTATTAAGAACTTACAAATTAAGAATCGAGGAAAGTATTGCAAGATTCAGATACGTGTTTAATAGAATGTGACAGCAGCGGAAATGAGTCTGTTTCCGCAGTAAGAACGTATAATCGATAGAAATAGCTTATCTTATGGTATCTATTCATAACAAGTCACGATCTTAAACCTGATTGTAAACCGATTTAATGATTTACAATAACACTATTAAAAAATGATTGACTCTGAAAATGAGTTTCTGTCGCTAAACGTATACTAAATACATTGTGAGTATACACTGTATATTTCACGAACGATAAATTAATAAATTTGTCAAATAATTTACAACATTGCAACGAAAGATATAAGGGAAAATATTGTTAAAAATTAATATATCAGAAAATTAACAAACTGAAAAGTAAATATTGCCAACAGCTACAATAAACTAATATCGATGTCGAATAAATAACAGTAAATACAATTAATTATCACATATACGTAATTTAAAATTAAACAACGGCGATCTCTTGAAACTGATTTATTGATACATGGAATTTTTGAAATAAATAAATTTAAGGAAATACACGTTGGCTTCTAAGAAGGTGATACTAAATGATCGTGGGCGAACCACTTTACAGTAGCTATTTTGTAAAATTGTGCCGATAACTCGTCTAGGAACTAGGTTCTCCGGCTCTCTACAAAGAATTTCAACCGGTTTCAAAACGGTAGCCAGTGAACTCGATTCCTATGATTTAACAAAATTACAATTTACCCACTACTTTTTCTTCCTCTTCACCCATCATCCGCATCTCCCTGTTTTTGTTCGATCTGAAACTCCATTTCATCGAGTCCGGTTTCAATAAACAGCGGTTAAACACCTTGGCATACGTATACTTGATGGTAATATTTTAAAGCTGAAGAATGTTATTTTGCGTTCACGATATTTTTATAACAGTTTAAAACACAATCGTAATTTTCGGACAGTAATTCAGAGTAATTTTATATTATTTTCTCTAATTTTCCTCGGTACTTTTACTCTTCTGTTGCTTTTGTACTACGGGGATCATCATATTACGATTTAACATAATACTTTCAAGGATATTTTTATTCAGAATTTCAACCATTTTCTGTTTCGTCTATTTGCATCGATAACCACACCAATAATTACAATTACATGCGCGAAGAATTATTAATATGCCAGAATTAAAATTTCAACGAATCGATATCTAAACAATTTGTAATTCGCCTAAAGCATATTCATGAATTACAATAACGACCATTGGTATCCATTTCATCATCAGCCATAATTGTTAACAAACAGCGACATCAAATTCCAAGCCCAACTCGACAATCCAACGTTATCAAATTCTCTGTAAAATTGGAAAAACAAAAAATTTCCGTACTTGGAGCGCACAGAATCAATAATCATAAACGCGACTGCACAATACAGCGACTATCCATGGAGGAAAGGGATCGACCGACAGACAAACGGGAGAAACGAGAATGGCCAACGCGTGTAACGATCCAAACAATGACGCGGTAGTCGACGAACCCGTTCCTCGAAATATCAGCGATATTTCCTGGAATGGCTGTCTTAAATGGACCAAACGCAGTCCCGATATCTTGCAGCGGGAAAATAAAAACAAAAGAAAACAGAAGAGAGCGAAAGAAACGAGAGAAGGAAAAAGAAGAGAAAGAAGAAAGTTCAAATCCTTCGAGATGCTTTCTTTCTTCGCCATGCAACGATTTACGGTCAACGACTCGTCGATCCTCTCCCGTTTGAGCTTTTAAGATTACCCTCTGTCAATGCCACGAGAAATTACCATTCCCGCCACTGTCGGCCGTTATTATCGAGATTACGGATCATTATCGTTCTGTGCGGCGAGTCGAGCAAAAAAAGTTCATTTATCGTGGATCAAGACGTTGGACCGCGAGAGACGAGCATGAATTATTCAGCGAGATCGATTCGTTTGGTAAATCGTGGCCACGATTACGCGTCATACGCATCTTCGCCATTCGCTCTCCCTTTCTCTTTCTCTGTCTGTCCACGGATAAATTAGACCGAATAAGCGGGTTCCACGGATCGTCGCGTTGCGAACGTTCGAGGATCGTGGCAACAAGGTTGCGATTGATATGTTGTGCAACTGAAGAAAATTGGACGAGAACGGATCTGTTCGCAGAAACATTCGATAAACGCAAAGGACACATCAGATAGACGTTATGGCACGCTAAATAGATGCTGTCAACCGCTTTTTTGCCACATGGTTTTACGAAGAATTCCGTAGTTTGTCGGGAATATATGATAATCGGTTTTGCTTTGCTCCGATGAAATTGGTATCATCGGTGAATAATTACAAATTATTAGAGTGCGTTGAAATTAAAGTAGTCGTAAAAGTATACTTGAGCTACAGTGGAAGGAAGATCTCCTTTTCCAAGAGATAATTCGCATTCTTTAGTACGCGCATAGTTTTATTATTAGAAAATGTTTTATCCGTCAATTGCATTCTAATGGTGGTTGTAAGAAGTAACTTTTGCGTCTAGACGTAAATTATTCAGCGATGCTAATAACGTTTATGTATGTAACTATTAATGGAAAACTTCTAAGTATGCAAAATCTATGCTTCACAACTAGGAAATTGTTATTAAAATATATCCATATCGCGTATTTTCATAGAAAAGATAATTACGAGGAATTGATTAGTAAAAAAAGAACTAACATATTAATTTATAGTTCCTAATAACACGCTAAATAGTACACACTATTACAACGAAAAATAAATTTGCTACCCTCCACTACACAGTTGACGATAAATAATTTTCAATTCTTGCGCTTCATCGTCAAGATCTTATTCCATAATACCGTTAGACACGGTGAGTTTTATCCTCAAGTTTCACGTTATTAATTTTCCTGCCTTTTCCGAATCGTTTTTTGAAATTTTCTTACACGTGCGAACTTATATTCGAAGAACTCGTAAGTACTTGGACGACTTTAATAGATTAACATATCGTAGTTCGCAGTGAGATCGTCTCGGAATAAGCTACTTACTTGAAAAGTTACTTGAAAATTTCACAGGCTCGTGAATAAATTAATATGAGATACCCTGTATTAACTCGTTTAACTTTCAGGGTATAATAGAATTATACATATCTGAACTCTTCCAATCGTAACAAAATTTCAGTCAACTTTTGATTACACGAACTCCTGCTCTTGGCATCTGCTCATTTGAACTTTAATTATATTTATCTCCTGATGAGCTTAAATGAATGAAATTCCGTTTTAAGATTGCAGCACAAAATTCTCTCAAATATCCAACCAAGCGCCCAACTGCAATAATAAAGTAGCTGCAAAAACTATCGGTACGGCCTTATATTTCTTCTAAGATTTACATATTAATTAATTAGCCTCGAGTACAAGCGTATTAAAGTGATCGGAAAAATTGAATCCCACGAAAATGAAAGGTTTCGTAGCCACTGTACAACAACACACGTTTCTAAAACGTAACGAGATCTTCGAACCACCAACCTCGTCAACGCTAAAGCACCGATAACGCGAAGCCGCAAGAACGCGTCTCATTGTTCTCGAAAGACGAAAAGAAGCTGCTATCGAAGCAAAGAGTATCATTACGGAAGACGTTCGATAAACGAATCGCAAGAAACGTCCGTATCGTTGGACGTGCTTCTGCTCGGCGATCCGTACTCCTCCTCGTTCTCGTAGCTAGAATCAAATCGTTAGACATTCCTCCGCGTGGTCCTCGTGAACGAACGATTGAGACGTTCAGCACGGCGACTCGTGTGGCGCATACAAGGGGAGTCCTTGTTACCGAGTCGCCAGTCGCGAGTTGCATGCTTGGTAATCTTTCTCGAGCACGGCTGCAAAAAGCAGCGGCCATTTAACGAAGCTTAAAAACAAATCTCCGCGTTGTACCCGGTACACTTTGCTTCTCTCTCTGTTGGCCGACGTCTCTCTATCTGTATGTGTCTCACCGTTCCTCTCGACGAACCGGCGGACACGCGAGAGAACGTATCACAATGCCTAACGAGTACCCTCGTGCTTGATGCGTCTCGCGCCGGACTACGTACTGCCATGTTTCTAAAGACACACCGAGTGCTTGTTCTGCTAAGCGCTTCCCTATTTTACTGTTTCGCTTGTTACCTTCGTTCTTTTTTTTCGGATTCTCGAGAACTTTTTCTCGTTATGTCCTTTTGGTCGTTTCTTCGAGGGATTACGCTTTAACGATCGTGCGTGGGAACTGCGAGATGAAACGTTGCAATGGGCAGTGGAAGATTTCGGTGAAATAATATTTTGTTCGTTGTGTTAATTTGTTGGAGCGTCGAGAATTTGTTCAGTCACTTTGGAAAGAAAACACCGCTGCGTTTTTGATAGCTGCATTTTACTCGTTACGATATATTTTCGCAGAACGCGGACAATTTCTTTGGTCATTTTGTTCGTAATTACGAAAGTTACGTCTGTAATGGAATGGTAACAATATACGAGAGTGAAGATTCGTGTGCAGCGATTGAAAATTTTAATATCGTATTTTATATTCGTTATGATTTTTTTCTAGACTTTTCATGCCGTATAACGAATGAGAAGTAATACGCGACGATTGAAGACTTTGAAAGGTTTTACAAAGCAATTGTGTAAACCTTTGTGTGGTTTCATAAAGGGAACATATGGCTCTGTAAAAATTGAAAAACTGTGAATCGATTGTTTAAACACGATCTAATCTTCGTTCCATAAATTCTAAATAAAACAAAATTGCTATACCGAAGGTGTTTTGTATTAATAGCGTTTCATAACCTGTGAAATACGAAAAGTAGTCTATAAAATGAAGATATTATATAAATAAATTTACAATGAAAATTAAAAGGAATTTTAATAGCAATTAGGCAGACTTTTTAACATTTTGACACCATCTTACATCTATATAATTTGGACAATAAATTAAAGGAAATCTTTATGTCTATCCTCGTGCAGTTAATTACATTTATATCGTATTAATAACTATTAAAAATGTGATTTGTATCGTTTTTCTATTTCGCTAGTGTTATTGGATATATTTTTATTCGAAGCAAACAGCGGAATTAATGTTGAACGATAAAGCAGGTAACTAATTCAGGTGAATCTAAAGCGTACTCCCTACAATTGAATACTCTGTAATATTATTCAAGAGTGACCTTAAAGCTTGTTTATGCTGTAAGAGACAATAGTTCATTCGGACCGTATAATCAAGGTCTGAACTGTGGCTCATAAATCATTTAAACAATTCAGGTCGTTGACAAATTCTTTGCTCTTAAATATTATACGGTAAACTGGTTGTCGCCCACGCATTCACCAAGTAGCTATCGAGTTTTGTGTACAATGTAGCTGAAACGTGCACGAGACATTCATTCTTGATTCAAGCACGAGGTTGCCACTTTGTACCGTAGTAAAATAGGAACGTGTTAATTTCTCTAACCTTTCGTTTATTGCATTCTCAATTTCGTCGACTACCTTATAGTACTCTAAATGATTCTTTCTATGGTATTCGTTTCACAAATGACCGACAAATATGCATTCAGGCATCGTTAATTATTGGATAAGTAGTATAAAAAGCAAATCACGATTATAATAATTGGTAATAATTAAATTGGTTAAACTTCGTTCTAGAGCATTCAACATTTGTTGCTTATTTTCATATTTTGTGGCATCGTTCGAGGAAAATATGAAAAAATACCACCTTTAAGGTTAAAATTAGACGTTTCTTGGAAATCAAGAAATTCAGTGGTATTTTACTCTGTTTATAGTAATCGAATAGGATAGAATCGTGAAAGAAATATATGACTCTCGTTTTCAAAGTAATTTCACCTCTGTCTACAGCTCAATACCAATAGTATGAATAATGTAACTTCACGAGTTCTCTCGTTGCATTTCTTCTCTGCACATTCATCCTTTCGATTATCTTAAATTCTAAATCTAAATTCCTGTGAATCAACGTTCTTACTAATAACTTTCTTGATGAACGTAATCTCGCAATAAGAATAAGACAAACTGCCATATCTAGAAAGCAATACTGTAACATAGAAAAAATTCCTAAAGCAACTGTTTCTCGCTTCAAGTAAGAAGTTTTAATTCTCAAGTACAACGTATTTTCGCATTAACAATGCAACTTTCTCGAAGCAGCGTGGCAATGCAAAATTCCCGGTATCTCTCGGAAAACTAACTCATCGGAGCGTACAGCGGCGAGGAAGCACGGTTGAAATGATATTTCTCGTTGCGCCTCTCCTACGGGATCCTCGTGGCGAAACATGGCGTCTTCGCGTACAGACGAACGGCCACCATAAAGGTACCTAAGATTTCCATGAAACGGAATTCTCCTCGTTATCTCGTCGACGATGCTGCCTCGGGCCATCTCTCGATCTCGCGTGATAAATTGCACGCGAACGCACGTGCGTGTACCAACGGGCACATTCCACGTGTGCCCACACGCTTAATTTTGAGAAAAAGGGAACAAATTCCGAATCGAAAGTACTGCACTGATTATAAGGATAAAGTGAATCAGATAATAATTAAGTAACGAAATCATTACGCGTTGCGTATTGGATGATGGTCGATGGGTTTATCAAAGTTTGTTCGAATTTCTTTTTCCTTTCCCTTGAATGGATAACAAGAGATGAAACAAATGTTTTATGGAATAAGTGAGAGGATTTTGAATTTGTAGAGTTGAGTACTTTTGTGTTGGATATGAGTTTTGGATATAAATTGGACGTAGATAATTGCTATTAAAAGTATAATACATATGACGTTATGTCGTATATACGATTTAGTCAAACTTCAAAGTTTACTTACGTTTAGATAGTTAAGATGGTTGTATAGATTTGGGAGTTATTTGTTTATGAATTATAAAATTTGATAGCCAGTAATAATTTTAATACAAATAGTTTTCCTTTTTAGGTTCAAAACGAAGGACGAGCGTGGCATTTATGTGGTCTAAGGGTTTCGATTGACGTTTAAAATCTCGTTGATTCTATAAATTAATAACGCGTCGGCAATTATAAATATGCAACAAAATTTGATCAAAAGCAATTGAAATTGTAGTAAAAGAACAGACCACAGTACTGTATAGATATATGCGCAGAGTTTATGGTTATAAATTAGTATTGATGCGCTGCCGATGGAAATGAAATTTCATGAAAGGCTAAAGAAAATGTAAAATATGCAACAACACTGTATTGTTTAATGAAATTAAACTGAGAAGATATATCTATCTACCATTACATTATAAAATACATATTCATCAAATTCTTCGCTAAAATGGACATATGCATTTCTTTTTAATAAATTTACTGTCGAATAACTATGTAAAATGTGTTTATGCTACGTTAGCAACAACAATAATTTTACAATATGGACGTGAGATATTTGTATTTTTTGGAAAATGCGTTGAATGTGTATTGAATGAATTAAAACATGCATTTTAACAATATCTGCAATTAAAATTTTTTTCAATACGAACACGAGGTACCATCGGGGAATAATTAATGCGAACGCTTTCAGGAAATAATTAATATTGACATTAATAAAAACCATATTTTAGAGGAAAAGTATCAGACGAAAACACGGAAGCTTTATTTTCTCCGTCAATTAAAATGTTACACAAAAGAGCTGTCGCATTCAAATAATAAAAAGCTATTCGTTCCAAATTGATTTCGTACACATATCTATATACTTTTCATTTGGATTTTCACGACGAATTCTAGAGAATACTTTAATTATTCGTTCAATTGGAAGAACATTTTCATATGTATCAAAATAAATTTGCTCGCTAAATGAATATATTTTCATCTTCTTGTCACCAAAAATATATCAAACAGGCCACAAACGACCAATATTGAAATTATTACGTATCGTATCTCGGTGGCAAATAAGTATCGATTTCATACGTATGAACTTTGCTGCCTGTATCCAATCACATTAAAAACATTTTCCATTAAATAACAGCAGCAATAAATTTCGAAAATTGGTAGAACATTCGTTTAAAACGTTAAATTTCATTATTGGAATAAAAATATACGATTATATATATGTGTGTGTATATATATATATATCTGGTATACTAAATATTAAATTTTTTAACATTAATTTCAAAAAGTACGTTCTGTATCAACCTAAATATCTCCAAATATCTTTTCACGATATTCACCAAATAATTTAACACTCTGTATCATATTTAAATTATACATATTAATTCAATCTTCGTATTACACGCCTCTATTCATTTATTATTTCGACTGTCTACTTAGGAAATAGTGTTAAAATATGAAAAACGTTGTTAAAAATTGCGAAAAAGATACAAAAATGCCCTTACAAACCCTATGACAACAAATGTGTCTGAATTAACCTTCAAACCTTCTTTATATTCAGCAGAGAGTACAAGACCTTTTGAAAAACAGGAATGCAGACGAAGAATATGTATATCCAAAGTCTCGTCCTTTCTTTTAAAAGATGTATACTAAATTAATGTCAAAAATCTCCATTGGATCGACTTTCATAAGAGATGGTTGTTGTGCAAGAACGAAGCAGTTTCGCGATTTACTTCTACGGAGAATGTAGCAACAAATCGCACGGCGGGATCAAATTGCAAACTTACGCCCACGCGCGCATTTTGCGGCACGCTTTGCCGTCACATGTGTAAAAGGTTGAAAGCTCGTTCGCTCGAGTTGACACGTACGAGCATACGTAGGCAGCGGTTCAAGATTGAAAACTATAGCTCGATATACAGGCCAAAAGGCACGGGGAATAAAGCGAAATTCGCACTTTTCGAGCGGCCTAGCTCCGTTACGACGTGCGTGGGTTGCGTCACGATGGATTACGAAGACCGCGAGATTGCATTCAATGATCCGTATTGTGCATTATAATGTAGAATCTTGATGCGAACAAATGGAGCGGTATAACTACATTTCTGAGAAAAATTCACACAAAATTAGGTTACGTTTCTTAGGTTCAATTGTGTATAAATTTAGAAGATTAAGAGAGGATTTATTTCTGATAAAATCCTGATGTAATAATTAATTTTCTACGATTAAGAGAATCCTGATTACGTGAGAAATTAATGGCTTCGTTTATTAGCTAATGCCAAGACAAAATAATCCTTATAGAAACTAAGTAATCATAAAAATATACCAAAACATTGTGAAAGTTGACAAATTATATTGTAAAAAATTCCAACGAATCAGTTTGCTCCTCGTTCATTGTTAAACATATTCTATGTACTGTTACGATGAAGTAACATCACTCTATTAAACTTGTGTTTTAAGGATCTTTGGATACTAATCATTCGCCACTTATTTTCGAATATGTACACATGAAACATTCAAAGAAAATTGAATCACGTGTTAATTCACCGAATGTGCAACACGATAGAAGAAAAAAATCTAGCATTCTCAATGTAACATTTAAAAATATGCAGAAAATTAAATTGAAATTTTTTGCTTAAAATAATAACTCGATATATTCTTTCGTTTTTGCTCGAACTGATATTAATAATTCATTTCTTTGAACAACTTTAAATTCAACGTATCTTTTTTCTACTCGCAACCCACGTACAATCCCGCTCGCATCAACTGCAAAGCACGATTCTTTAACATTTGCCACTTTGTTTCTCCTATTCAGGAACTGACTGCACAAAGTAGCTAACACGTACTTGGTGTACGTGCCTTGCATTTAGCTACAGGTTACTGTCAATAACCTAACAAAGCATGCATAAACGCCTGTCGTCCATGATATCCAACCTCGTTCACAAACGAAACATTCCGCTCTTTTGCAAGCATCCTTGCGAGCCTAAAGTCTTGCCATCTCACAAGCAACTCATAGCTTTCATCTCATCAATCATTCGCTAATTATGCAACCAGTTGTACCACAGCTTCTATACACTCACCGCTTCGCGGACAGTTCAGAAGGTTCTTGCTGTATTTTTCGAAAACTTTGCTCTACCGGAGTCTGTGCGAGCTTTCACAGGATGAGAATACGTAAAGAAATCACGTGTATCATTATCTACCGCTTCTCCACCCCTGCTAAGGCGAAGTTTCTTCTTCCTTTCTGCTCGGCTCCACCTCGCGTCTTCATAATTCATACGTCCCGCCTAATGGAGATTTAATTTTGCCCAGTTACCACGGTCCCCACGGTCCGTTTTCATGGCTTTCTTCGAATCCCTCTTTTTCCACTTTTCTATCGTCGCCTTCCTTTCCTCCGGAGATTTTAATGTGTTTTCGTGCTCGTCGTTCGATTCGTTTAATCGTTTGATTCCTTGGATCGGATTTCGTGAGATAAGAAGTCGGGATTCTTTATGGGTTTATCTTGTCAGTGGTTAGCTTGTTTATGTACTTGATAAATTCGTCAGATTTGGTAAATTCGTGAATCTGTTAATTTTAATTTAGTGGAATTGTGGGTTACTTTGAGCTGAATCATTTTGGAACTAATATTCTGTGTATTTTATAGCATGACTTTAGTTTCTAAAGGCAAGTGACAAAAAATTCATCTAAATTTAATAAAAATTCGTTTTTATTTAGCTCTTAGTTTCATTTACAAAGGTTGATTTTGGATACTAAATACAGAAAGTTGTTTGTTTCGTTGATAGAGTGAAAGTGTTCTCAAATTTCCACTTTTCTGTATTTTATCTTGTACTCTATGCTCATAGACAGATAGTTTGCATAAGATGTGTAGTTTAGAAACAAACAAATTAGAATTAAATACCCTGAAATTAACCCCAGCACACAAACATTCGTAACTTTAACTTTAATCTGGCAAACAAAACTCTGGAATCTTTAATCTGGAAAACAAAAATCTGGCAAACGATGTAAATTTCACGAATATTTGTACTAGAAAAATATTATACAACGTTTCTGTTTTACAGTATGTATAATCTAACTGAAATCCAATCTAGTTTGCTCTAATCGCTTACGCTCTACGCTATCGATTAATAAATCATCATAAAATCACAAGATTGAAATCCTGGAAATATCGTTAAACTAGTGTCTTCTCAATTATAGTAATCGTATTTCACAATAAAAGAAATACAAAACAGACACGAATCCACGTTTCGTTTTCGTCTTATGCAAAACCAGTTCACGATTTACTATGAGATGACCGCTGCCTCTTCCGCGTTTCGAGAACGAAGGAAGGTCGTTCTTATTCCTTGTCTAAGGTTCGCCATGCCCGACCAGGTTGATCCTGGCGTTCAGTTAGTAACTCAATCCTCACCGAGTAAGGCTTTTCCCGGTGCTGACCGGCAGTGTCGGTTTATTTGCTTAGGAGCTCGTTAAGGCTAATCCACGTCTATTTACGCCGATCGATAAGCGATCGAACGGTAAGTACCGGTGTCGGCGATACCTCGAACACCTTCTACGAACGCGAACAGAAATCACGGAACGGATTGAATGGGAATTCAATTCTTTTTCTCCGATTCGACTGAATTCCATCGACGTCTCTGTAACTGGTAACGTTGAAACTTGAATCGAGTTTTAGTTTCTTCTATATTCTTCCTATTGTTTTTCTTTGTATTTTACGACAATATCTTTTTCTTGCCATAAGATAAATCTTGTTTTGCTTTATGTTACAGCGTTGAAAAATTAGACAGGAGTTTTTTTAAAATTCGTGTTTAAGTTGTGTGTCATATCTTGCACATTTTGAAGCTTTCTAGTACGCATATTTTGATTTCCACACACTTTACAAAGACACGCACTATCACTAATTAGCGAGGAAAATTTTCATCTCCCATTCTTTAGGAAAGAAATGCAAAATGATAAAGTTGTTAAACGGATGAAGCTTATATCGGATTGTTCGAAGTTAAAATTATGAAGATTCACAGAAAAACGATTTATAAGAAAAAGAGTGGGAAAAAGAGTTTCGTAGTTGGAGAAACATTCGCTAAAATCCAAACACACACTGTATGATTTATTAGTCTCGAACATTAAAAATCACCCGAACACTTTGATTTTATCAAATAATAATTCACGCAATATCTGTACCATTGACATTTCCACAGTATAATACGAAATTATAAATTGTATCTTATCCCCGGTATCCTATTATACGCAATATAATTATTAAAAATCTATTACTTATAACTTTAACTTATCTTTTGTATCTAGTGTCACAATAAAACAAACGAGTATTTTTTAAACTGATCTTCTCATAGTTCGAGCTCTACCATTCTAAATATATTACACTGTGACGAGATTAGAAAATATAAAATAATCGTATAAAGTGAATAAAACTCGCGAAAGACGAAAGGCGAGGAGATTCGCGGCAGACCGGCAGAAAACTGATCGAGTGGCCGATCTTCGACTGTGCCTTCCACCTGGACAACCTGAGAAGGGGTTGCAAGGAACCCGCCCTTGGGGTTTAACGTGCCCCACAGCTCGTACACGCCAGTGTAGAACCTGCGTCGGTTCCCCTCTTTCTAAATCGAAACGACGTCGATATCCCATTCAGTATGTCCCAATGCTCTCGATCGTCGTGATCTATTGATCCCCACTCGACCTTTGCGTGGTAATCGTATATTTCATTGGGCGAATTGAAAGCACCAGGCTCGTTTCTATGTTTGCTCGAAGGGCCGATTGTTGTGTCGCGAGTCTCATTGTCGGACAACGACTTTACACTGGGAGGAACGGGGCAGATTTCTCAGAAGTTAACGTGTTCTCAAAAAGTCTGTGGCTGATAGTTGCGGAAACGAACAGGTACGTAATAGAAGATAATAAGATAATAGAAATAAAGTATCGTAAAATAGGTATCTTTTTCAAATAATTGGTATTTCCTAGCAACAAAGTGTGAAAGATAGAGATGAGTTTATTAAAGTCGATCTTGCGATTTTTCTTTCTGTTTTTTCTTCTTTTTGTAATTTTAAATGATTGTGAAAATACAATTTGTAAGAATGGTTGTATATGAAAATATCCAGCTTAATAAACGTTACTTGGTAATTATAGCGTGGCAATTTTTATAACATACCCACAGATACACATTTACTTAGATACGGAGCAATAACTTCGCAGATTTTTACGTATAAGAAAGGAATTAAAAAAAATATACACTTTGCATGTCATTAAGTAAATTAAAAGCTCCAGGAGCAAACGAATTAAACACTGCATCGCTTAATTCTTAAAATTCATTTCTTCAATATTCATTTCTCGTCATGGGGCTAAAGTATTCGCAAGAAAACGTATTAGAAAAAGATTTAAAATAACTCGATCTGGCTAATCAGAATTTGAACGAGAAGATAAAATCGACATTCAGCAAACGTTGCTCGTACGTAATCTTCGAATAAGCGTACCTTGGACGAACAAAGGAAAAAATGCCAATTTATTTAAAGTACCAGATTCATCGAACAGAAGATTGATTATTTCTCGTTTTCTTACATAATTTTTCCCCCTTATCTTTTAGTCGTTTTTATAAAAACGCGCCTCCTGCATCGCACCTTCTCAAGTACCTAAGGTATATGCATTGAAGAACGGATTTGTAGGCTCGGTCGCGATCGACGGGGCGCGATCTAATGATCCATGATCGATTGCCAGGCATCGATCGCGGTAATAGGTATAATGAGAGAGCGATATTACGATGCAACGATAGTAATCGGCGATCACGAGGGATGTCTTTAAAATTCTCTTTGCAAACGGTGAATGCGCGGTTTCTGGTGACGTAATCGCTGCATGGGATCTGCTCTGACACAGGATAGAGGCCGGGATTCGACTCTTACATATCCATATATCGTGGCTCTCGTTTTGGTCGTTTGATTCTTTCACGTGGAAGACAGTATTATTTGATCGATAGATTGCGTGATTGAAATGATTGATCGGGCGAAGTAATTGGGAGATACATTACATTCGATGGAATGATGTTTTCTTTTTTTTTTTTTTCTTACCCAAACACGTCTAACACGTTTCTCTTTCTTCGTACTCCGTATGAAGAATAGTTTCGCTTCTACCTCGATTCTAGTCGCAACATTTAGTCGTATACGCAGTAGCTGTAATAACAAAGCATATCTGCATGTATATTGCGCGTATTAATTTCTACATTTCATTTTCTCGATATAAATCTCTTGCGAACTCGTGGTAAAGTATGTACCTTCGGACGATGGAAGGTTTAACAAGTACGGATTCGTATGATTGATACATGTGTATACATATTAGCGTTCAAAAATATGCAGGCATTTGTTCAATTTCAGAGTCGATTTAATTTCATTGCAAGATCACAGATAAATCATAGAATGTCACGATACGATAAAATTAATTCCCGAAAGCTATTGTGTGCTAAGATATAAATGTCAAATTCAATGAACTGTTTTGATCTTTATACACTGCATTATATTCAGATTGTTTTATTCCTAAGTTATAGATCAGGTATATAAGATACGTTTCTAGAACCGATATCATACGGTATGATTAATTCCAGCTTACCTAATATCAGCAGACAGATAAATCAATGATCAGGCTGTTGATTTCAAAGTACGTCAATTCATACATAATATCAATCATAATTTGTAATTGTCCACGAAAATGACAAATACCGCGTTTGGTCGTTTATTTGCCATTAATTTACATATTTTAGTAACATCCATGTGTACTGTTACTGCAGATCATCTGCAATATCCTGCAAAACAACGGTATTTGTGTACCGTTTCAGAGTACCTATTTTATATCAGCGCTTGATACTTCCATTATAACATACTGTATAAAATACAATATACAGAATATGATATATAACGCAAAAAAGTATAACACATCGCGTCGTGTCTTCAAAACTTGAACACAGTCAACCAAAGAAACGGACCATTGCTGTAATCCCACCGTTACAAAAACATAATACACCAGGTTCCATTAGCCTTACGACCTCTGCAACCGTGCTTCCAACTGCTCGTCTCACAAATCACAATTATTCAGCATATTCGTAAATCTCGAAACAAGTCCTGCCTTCCTCTTTCCGTCTCACTCTCCGCCATAGAAAAATTAAAACCGACCTCGCGTATCTTTTACCCTGATCGTGTCTCCTAACCTAACCGCTTGGAAAAGAGCCCCGAGAAGAAGAGCCTGAGAAAGTTTCTAACCAAAAAATATGCCTCTACCACCGGGCATATTTTTTTCTCTCGACATGCAAATTAGGAAAGAAAGGGTGAGGGAAACACGGGGTTTCTCCTTTAGAACCAACGATTCGTCCCATCGAGAGGGAAAGAGAGAAACGATCAACCCCCGAGGTGGAACGCCATCGAGTTTCGTCGACCGTTTTCCAGCACGGTGCATAAAAAGCCGGCGCTAATTATGCGAGGACACATACCTGGCTCCGGTGAGACATTAATGCTAAAGTTGCGGTATTATACGCGTGACAAGCCGCGTATACGCTCATTGGGGACGCAACGTGATTCAGGGTGGTGCATGCGCGCCAGTGTTATAGAGTATATACCTGAAGCGCGGGAATGTCACAGACAATGGGGCACGTTAGGATACACGCAGAAAATTCTGTTTCCGCCTGTCAGCCATCAACGTCGTTACGGTTCGTTAGTTGCTACATTTATATTAATCACGAGCCGCCGTGGATGCTCGCTGTTCCTCGGTTTCTCGGTTGCGCTTCTCTTTCAACGGCTGACCCCAAACACTTCCGGACTGACTCGCCGATTTAAGAGAAGTTGAAACTAGCGACCAGAGTATATTACCAGCCAGTTGGAATCTAATTACAAGCTTCGAACATTTTATACGGCACATTGACGAGAGAAAATTCTACTGCCAAATTGATTTGGACCTAAATGAGGTAGCATCGAACCGTTTATACGGTAGAAGGTCGTTTATCTGGAACAAAATTTTAGTTAGCACTGGATTAACTCAACTTCTGCCGATCGAATCCACTTGTCGGAACGAGATAATGTCTGGCTATGCGAACGAAAAATAACGAGTAGAGGGGAAAATGAGCGAACTCCAATTGTGCAAACTGTTTGTCCCTCGACAAGTTAAGGTAAATGCAGTTCTACAGAGAAATACAAGTATGTGAGTGTATGAGTGGTTACCCTTTCAGAAACCCAATTATCTGGCTAAACAATAATAACGCAACAATAGTTGAACTGAATCAAAATATGAATGAATGTTTGCTTAGTTGGTAAAAAGAATGGTACGACGTTCCGGCCAAGCTTTCTTTCTAGAAATTTAATTTCCTTAATCGTCGCAATGACGGCAGCTTATTAAAGCAGGAATTATACTCGCGAGTTTGCATTATACGTACAGTACATATTATGGCTACCTTCTTGGATTTAATGAGATGCTACATATAATTACGCTCTCCGCGCGTACGAGTACGTAACATTCGAATAATGAAGTCATGGCATCCACATGTCATTCACATTTCATACCAGTCGTTTCAGTCAGTTTCAACCTTTCACGGTGCTTTGCAAATCAACATGCGACACTCTCGATTATCACCCAGTTCGAGCTGCAAAGAGAGAAGAGGAAACCGGTTTCCAGATGCTCGTTTCGTTTTATTTCTACCTTCAAAGTTTTTCCTCCGTTTCCTCTTTAACCGTTTGCCAGGGTTAATATTCCTTGAAAGACATTGACGTTATACGTCTTTTTACGAACAAACCAATATAACGTTTAAAATAATTCGAATTTTAAGACCAAATGTTAGGTATACTGCTTCCGTAAGTTCCCTCGTCTAATTATTAATAGCGTGTCTGCTAAAGCAATAGATGTGACACGTTATTCTTTTACCATTCAAAAGGGAAATGTTAAGAAAATCAAATGGCAGGAAAGAGTCGAAACCCATTAGTATCTTTTCGTCGTAAATAAAATGAACGATTTGAAACGGATGACAATAAACAATGCGATGTTGCTGCAATTCTGTGCTGATAAAATATACGAATAATACAAAGGTAGGAAAATAAAATAAAATTAAAAGGGTGTATCGTACGAACGCCAACTCAAATAAATATTAGATAACAAATACGAAGTGAAAATCTAACTGATATAGATATCGAATGAATGTTATTCGCATGGATAACGTAAAAGAAACGTTTCTTATTTTGAAACGAAGAAAATTTTAATGACTAACGCCTCCAGTTAAACTTAAATTCCTCGCACAGTTCTCGAACCATTGACGATCCCAGCAGTGACCTAATAGAAGCGAAAGTTCCACGTAATTCTAACCAAAGAATTCTCGAGCACCTTTTGGCAAGAGGCTCTCTTTCTCTTTGGCCCTTTCCGAAACGAGCACGCCCCTTTTCTCATGCTAACTTCTCTTCGAGCGGAGGCACGAAAAGGAGAACTTTTCAGATTTAAATCGGGACGCGGATGCGTACGTAGGCCAGTCAGCATTTGCATGACACTGTGAGTTAAAAACTACGACGTTCACAGCGGCACGCACGAATACAACTTGCAGGAATAAATGTGAAGTACGCTGCTCATTGTCGGTTAAAAGGGGTTACTACCTGTGCGAGATTAGCGGTGGAAACTCAACGCAGAAAAAGCAAATACAAAAAATTGCAACGATAGTCGGAGAAATATTAAGTTACTAGGATTGACACGTGTGTAAATCTTGATTCAGAGAATTCAGTACTACGAGCCATCTATATTATATTTACTCGTTATACTATTTCTACTTTTTTCTTATTCTATTTTTTATTTTATTTCTTCCACTTTGTTCTGCCTGTAAAATAACTTCTTTCCTTCTGTTTTCCGTATATCGAGACAACAACATTGTTACGTTACTTGTTTATAACGTCGTTGTTTTATTTACTCAATATTATATCACGTATTTTATATTTATATATCAGAACATTTTATTTTGGAAAATTCAGTGCTTTATCTCGGACGAAGAAACATACGATACTTTTATAAATTTGACGAAAGGATTTTAAATTAACCACATACGCTGACAATGAATAGAACATTATAAATCCAACAGTGCTACAGCGGCTAATTAAATACTGTTAATAAACACGGTTTAGCGCGTGAAATCTCGAAAGCTACATTATCACAGAAAAATGTAGCTCCCCAAATCCCTTAATTTTAGTTCGAGGAAAAAGTGGAAATCAAGCACGCTGATAAAAATGATCAACGCAACGAACAGAAAGGTTTTTACGAAAACACCTCGCGGCCAGTTAATTATCGATCCGGACGATAAATGTTCGCTTACATCGCGATTGCGTTTAATGAATTTTCACTGTAAAACGCCTCTCTGTTGGCCGACTGCAAAGGTAAAAAAAAAAAAAGAAAAAAAAAGGAAAAAAGAAAGAAAAAATAGAAAAGAGAAGATAAAACGGTAATGAAGAGTAATTATAATGACGCTCCCTTATAATGCTCGACGATGGTAATACCACCACGTTACATATCCACACGCATACTCGCGAACACACGGTAATTACGTTTCTTTCCGTGCATTAATTCGCGATTCGCTCGCGCGTGTGACTGAAATTTCATTTAAAAAGCTCATTGTTTGCGGCGCGTACGGATTCACTAGCGCGCAGTAACGCTGGCAATAATGATCATGGACGGTTTCCAATTAACGGGCCAATACTTTGACGCGTGCGTTTCGCGTTTTCCTGTGTCCTGATCATTGACAATCTTTTATTATTCCACAGATTGCTTTTTTTTTTATTTTACTTCCCTCGGTTTATTGTACGTAAGTATATTTAATGATTAATACCAAATTGACGAGGAGATTGTAGATGTTTATGCAAATTCATACTGAAACTACAGGGTAGAAACACGAGAAATTACACTTTCTCCTTTACAGGAGTGCAATTTTAATACATACTCACATAATACATACTAAACTACGGTTATTTTTTTTTTATTATTATTTAGGAATTAAGTATTGCTGTCTATCTATCCATTTATTCAATATTTAAGAAATAATGTTATTTCTTTTGACGATTTTTTACAGAAAATCTTTGATTTACTGCCTAGTTTTAAAAGGCAACACATTTTTGCACATAGCAAATCGTTATTTTTTTCAACTAATTGCAAGTCATATTAAAATACTTTCTTTTCTTCACGTCTAAGTGATATGGAAACCAGAAAATCGACAAGTATAGACTTATCATGTTTTCCCGTGTGGTCTTCGTATTTTTATAACTAGAGAAATGAAATTTTCACAGAGATTTCTTTCGTTTGCTAAATATTATAACGACTAGATACTGTATTTTCGATATTTTACGTAACGTTTAGTATTACGTGGCTCCTGCGCATTTCTGCACCTTTGACTTTTCTAGAAATGCATAAACATTTGCAATTACCTGTTGATGAGACGCGTTGAACAAGTAAATAGATGGAACATTTTTTTAGATACGTGAAGCTATAAAAATAGTTAATTAAGCCTTTCATAACGCAAGAGAAAATGACGAATATTACAAAATGATCGGTTTTCACCGTTAAAATGTTGATCGCTATAGCAGCTATAGCGTGACAAAAGATGCGTGACTTCAGCTGTTTATATCTGATAAATTTGAATAATTATATTGTATATCGAACAATTTGAGACCGAAACTTGCAATATCACGTTTCACAGTGTTTTTTTATACTACACGGTGAAGGAATTAAGGATTCGTTAAGAAGTTCGTGATGAACTTTATTCAGGTTCATAAAAGATGACTGTCATCATTATCGATTATTATTCAACATAATTTTCAGAAGGTTTAAATTATAACAGGTGCAGAGAGCGAAGATGAGCTTTAAGAGCGTATTCAGATTACCTTAAAAACGCCAAGAATGATCGAAAAAGTTGGTCTGTCGTTATTTTCACGAATGAAAGCTTGTATTATTATAGAAGGAGGAACTTTTGGACACCTGTTGCGACCTAAATATCACAAACTCATGCAAACTGGAAGTGACAATGATGATAGTCATTTACTCATCAATCATCGATAGACACGATTTTGCTTCGACTCAGATGTTTGTAACGTGCCTATCATTCTTATTAACGATCGTTAAGATAATTTTATTTTGCCATTATTTTGACATTTCTCACTCTGATTCTCGCGACTACAAAAATTATATTTAGAAAAATTACACTATTCTTGGAAGATATACAAAATTTCAGGTGTATCGAGGCTCACCAGACAACGAATACTTAATTTTTTAAAAATTGTTTACCATAATATTTTTGTTCGCAAATTCGTAAAAATTGTCCTCATTCGTCTGATTTTTCCTCCTTATACAAGGAATAATTTATTAAGTAATAACATCAGCGGATTGACTTTTGCGCAAATAGTTTCTGAAATTTTATAATTTCACGTCAAACAGGACGATCAGCTGGTTCGTACTTTCTAATTCACTTGTTAAATTTTCCTTATTTTATTATCAAACTGTTACACGAGGGAGTTTATCGTATTGGTGCTGACCCCAGGTAAATTGTAACTTGCAAAATTTTGCTAGTAATATCTATCAATTCAATTGCGCAACAAAGCATTGAACACGTGTCGTACCAATTCCATACGAATTTTTCTGCACATCTTTTTTCCTCACTGTTTGTTTTTCTTCTTTTCCTGTTTGGCTCTTATCCGTTCCTTTTCTTCTCTCGTTTCTTTTTCTTCTTTCTGTCCTGGTGGACTTAATTACATTGTTCGAACGAAGCGTTACTTACAATGCAATCAGTTTTGTTTGCGTGCGGCATACGTATTAATTTCCGTACACACCCAACGAAGTGGGGACACCTGCTCTCGAGATAATTTGTCTCTGTATAGGCATGGAAGTGCAGGTGACGTCGAATTATAGAAATTCGTTTCGAAGATTCCCAGACTAAACGCCGCGCAGATGCGACTGCCATTGAACGTATCTCCTCGTTCGACGAAATCATCTCGCCGAAAGGTTTCTTTTGCCCAACGATTCTAATCTTACGTTTCTAAATCCTCGTACGATTGCCGAATAGTTCGATTAAATCTGCATTAAATTAATCATGATAAGAGTAACCAATATCGTTGTTGATACATTTATGACCCCTGACTTAGGTGATCTAATATTCGTTATAGGTCCGCTATTTTTCATAGTTAAAGCATGATTAATCGAAGAGTCCAAATAGCCAATGATCCAATTTCCAAGAAAGAAAAAAAGATAAAGAAAAATTTCATACGAAATGCGATGGAGGAAGGGTAGAATAATTTATTTTATTTTATATTAATTCATTTTATTTTGTATTAGATGGATCATAGGAAAGTAAAGATTCAGACAGACTGTTAGAAATCCTTGATGGTTCATTAGATACTCGCCATAATTATATTTATTATTACTGGTGCGATGGTTAATGCAGTTTGACGGTCAAAGTTAAAAGAATTTCTTTGATGGAATATGTCAGGATTTTTAAGGATTTTCTGATTTGCTGATTAGCGGATATATCGAAATTCAGATGATACGTACGAAACGGTAAATCAGGATCGATGAGATGAAGAGTCGATCATGAAGATATTTAAAGAAACCTCCGAAAAATAATTTTTCACAATGTCCACGTTTTACTTCAATTTTCTTGCAACATTCGTGTTTGTCAGATATCTCGATTGAACATCGACGTAATTACAATATCGCCTGGTGAATTTCCTCTGCTAAATATGTACTTATTTTCCATTAAAGTTTCACGCTTCCATACATACGCTGTCGTTCAAAAATATTCAAGCACATGCTCATTATTGACAAGATGAATTTTAATTGCGAAATTATGGACACATCAAACCGCAGTAATTTTCTTCTCTTTCCGATATATTAAGGTGTAATAAAATATTACCTATGACAGGGTTAAATTAATTTTCTAAAGTCAATAATCAATAATAAAACTGGTATTTGTAATTCTTAAAATTGTTTCTATGATCTTGTGTCATATACTCTACAACAGGTTTGATCAAAAGTATAGCAAAAGTATAATATATCAAAGAATTCAAAGAAAATTTTCCTTTGCAATTCCGTTACCTGAGAAAATTCTTCGACAGAAAATCTACCAAAGTAAAGACAAGTACCTACCTACCACTAATATTTTTAATACCAATATCAATAGCGAAATTAGCATTAATAAGAAGTGAACAAAATTAACAAGAAATTCAGTACAGATACGACTAAAGCGGTAATTCCAAACTTTCAGGCTGCTTCGATATAAATTGGTAATTTCAAAATATTTTATCAAATCCCAAAAATCATATTCAAGGCTTAATGCTTCTTATAAATTGCTTCGTACAAAATTAGCAACGTTCAGATACTATTAGTATAAGTTGACGAAAGTATTAACAGTTTGACGATAGCGTACGCATATTGAACGAACTGATCTAGATGCGTACACGATCTATCCCGGAACCCGGTTCTCGTGTTGCCGATCGTTACAGAGAGGTAACGCACAATCGACATCTTAATCAGGCATCGGCCTAATTACAATGCCATCTTGCACGGCAACGACGGGCGTAATTTTCCGTCCGCCGATTGATAAGCGTTACTCGCGTCCTCCCTGTGAAAATGCAAATGTTTAACATTACACCTAGCAGTTACAGAAGGGGCTCCTCTAAAGTTGGCTCGTCCGGTGGCTTCTCTAAAGATAGCGCGGCTCGATTAAATTGCCATTGTAACCGTAATCGATATCTCGATCGGAAATCGTAATTATAGTGCCACCCTGCTGGCTACTTGCGCCTCGTTAAACGACGCGTATACACGCGTTACACGATCCGTCGAACCTGCAAATCATCAACGTCGTCCGTTCGTGATCGTTCATCCAAACTTGTGTTTAGTAAAAATGCGAAAAAATTGATACATACGGTGCTCTTTTATATCTTTTTGCTTTTTCTCCTTTCTGAGAAGTTCTGTTAAATCTTCGCGATTACTTATCGAAATTAATATGTGAGAAAATGTGACGCGGTTGTGATATGTTCTTTTCTTTTTCTTGCTAAAATACTTTGTTAACAATAATGACTACGGATGTTTATGCAAGTTTATATTTTCGTGAACACCATTGAAGAAATAGCAATATTTGATATATTTTCGTGTAAATTTTTGTATTTTCACATTTCTTACAGATGCATAAACCGGTAATAACGAATTTGCAATTTAACAATCATTCATTTGATATGCACTCATCTTGATTCACCCAATAGCTTACTTAATATTAATTTTGCATACTAATTAGTCACGTACAATATTCAAACGAATGCTAAATTCTTCTTTCATGTGTATCATCAATTAAAACTGTTCTATGTGCCAACAAATTTACGCAATCAGCGAATACATCAAGCATTCTCCGAATTAAAAAACTCATAAAAATCAATATATATACGACTATGATATATATGACCGGTCTATGTCCATGTTCACAGATTTATACTCGAATCATTTATCTTTTTCGAAGTCGCCGATGAAATCGGTGGACAAAGGAATGGTGCAGTTGGAAACGGAGCTAATTACAATTCGGACTATCGAGAAGCGCGTAATTGGAACGCGCAACAGCAGCGTGACAATGCAACTGCAGCTTCATCCAAAAATCAATCGAATCGCGAAGCGTCTATCTTCTCTCTTGGTCCCTTTGTTACGCAACCGTGTACAATGCACGTTTCCAGCTGCTCCATGCAAGTCATTCGTATCGCGAGCCTCGATTATCCTTCTCCGAATCGGACAAAGATGGTTGGATCGCCGGCCATTGCTACATCGTCCTTCCGGCTACTTGTGTGGGAACGTGTGCAATCATAGAAACGCGTATTAATTTTTACTTCCTGACGTTTCTATTACCGATCGACGAATATAATTTAATTATTTGATGATGCGATGAAAAGACAACTCCGGTTTCCACTGATTCGTCCACAAACTTAATACAAACATACTCGGAATCCGTCAAAATCGGATCAATTCTTCGAACGTGCTATGAATTTGTAGCTGATTGATACTTGTGGCATAAACTTTTGCATCGTTGAATATAGAATTTTTGAATATGATATCTTTCAATAAATAGAATTATGTATTATATGTTCAATTAAAAATGAGGAGCTATCTTTTTATTGTTGCAAACTCTTCGATTTCTTTCCATCGACCAAATGTTTGTAAACAATAATAACGTTTTACGCAGTTCTTTAGATTACACGCGTTAAACTGTCGTGAATTCTTGGACTGGACTCTATGGCACATGCAATGATAGCGAGACTTAAATGGCCTTTGACAAAATAGCCTTTGTGCCACTATCCATACCGCGATTTGTGACTCGATATAATGAGCCACAGGATTCACACGTACGATGTTAAAAAGACGCCTACTCTACCTCTAAAATTCCATATTGTTCTCGTCAAAAATATCTTTATTCCAACCAACAATATTCGTTCTAACTATACTATTCATTGCCTTCCAATGTTGCCTACAGATGCCTACAGATTGCGGATTCTAAATTATACGCATCCTTCAATACATTTGTGTAGGAATGTTATATTATTAGTTTGTAGGTAACAGTATGATTCATATCAATATCGTTTGCACTCACACGAAATCGAATATAATACCCTGTTTCACGTATTCGTTACTCACTACTTCTACGACACAACAACGCAAGGATCTTCACTCGACAACGATAAATTCGACTCTGTCTCTCTCAACTCTCGTTACAACGTTTTCCACGCTCACTTTTTCTCTAACATCCCTTGGTAACGCTCGCAACATTCTTTGACAACGTTAACATATCTTGACAACGCTAATAAACAATCACCCCTCACGCCGCCACGTCCTTCCCTGATGTCACACTATCCCATTTGTTCATCTTGTACATTCGCTACATAATTGTTTCTCCAACGCTTCCAATCGAAAACGCTAAGATCCCTATTAAATGCACCCTGGTATGTTACCAACGAAACAATCCACCGTGACCTCATGATACCTACAGTCAAAGATGAAATACACAAGTCCAGAAGCAGATATAACACAAGAGTCAACAACCACCACAACCCACTAGTCACCCAACTACTGGACACGACGGACCAGATCCGCAGACTAAAAAGAAAATACCCTCTAGATTAAATCCTTAGTTTCTACTAGAACCAACAGTATAAAACTATTATAATCCATGTCATTATATCACGCCAAACTAAGTTACTGAAAATTCTCAACGAGAATTGATTGTAAATATTCTAATAAATAATTAAAAAAAAAAAAATAATTGTTTCGCCGTATAGGACATCAAGTTGAATAATATTTCTTTCATCGCTTATGTGCTTGTTGTTGGCGTTTCTCGGCGTTGAAGAAAATACAGCACCTGTCCTAATACCACCCTCTTGTTAAAAAAAAATATATATATACATGTGCTTGCGCATTTTTATTTTATTCGTGTTTGACTTTCGCCATCGCTGGCAACCTCTGAGAAGCTTTGCACCGCGTACATCTCCAGTGAAGATCTTCGCCCAATTCGATCTCCCGAACATTTTTCTCCAAATAGGTCGAATAAAGCATCGAGAGATTGGAAACGGGAGATCGAGGGACGGACAAGCGGCTGCGACAACAACAACAGCAGCAGCAACGATCGAAGAAAAAGAAGAAGCATCGTCGTGAGGAGTGCCGAACTAAATTACCCGGACGTGGCCGCGCAGATAAGGCTCCCTGTGTACGCGCATAATGCGCTACGTAATGTGCAGTCCACAAGCAACCACCCTCGGCCCCTCCCAACCCCTTCCTCCTTCACCAGCATCGCTATCACGCCCGGAGGAAGAGGTAGGAACCTATGTACCTACGTATGCAGTCTGTGTACACAGAGGCTGGGCACATATTGACCGATACGTACAGCTGGTAGCAAGATAAACAGTCCTCTCTGCGTCTGTTATCCCCTTTCTTCCTATTCTCCTCTCCGTTTCTCTTTTCACTCTGTTTTTACTCCCCTCGCCCCTGCTCGTAGATTGTTACGGCCGCGCTCCTCAACTTCTTTTTAACGATGCCCTTTCGTATTTTCGGATTTTTGGTCGTACACGAGCTTCGTTTCTGGTTTTACTTTGATTTAGGAGGATTTTTGGATGCTAGAGTTGGGGTAGTTTTTTATTTTTATAGGAATTTATTTGCAGGACAGGGAATCGTAACGATGCAAGCGAAACCTATGACTAATTTTAAAAGAGAGTTCTCTGTTTATTATAGTGATCGATTAGTCAACTAATTACATAATTGGTTAATTTGAAAGCCGAAGAGGAAACGCCCGATTAAATTCGGCATCTTAACCCGCATCGTTGTGATTTTTAGTTCGACATACAGAGGCTTCGGCTGAGTTTTAAAGTTGAGTTTCGATGTAGAATCGTTTTGCACAGATTTTCGAAGGTACGATGGTAACTGACTGACGAGGCAAGTAGTTGTCTAAGGTTTTTTATGTAAATAGATCGTAGATTGCATTCTTCGTTGCTTTGATAAATAGTCGATTAGTATCTTGACGTTATAATGTATAATTCGTGATTTGAACGACCATGAATCTACATTTAGAATTACGCAACAGACGTCTACATCTTGGACAAAAGATCCAAGTTCGTGTTAATTTGATCTGGCGAATATAAGAAAATGTATCATAAAAATATTTAATTTCTCTGCAAAATTAGAAACCAGATTAGCGACAAAAACACCCAAAATTAAGAAAGATTCCTTAGATTAAGATCAATCGATCAAATTAGAAAGGATAAACATAGACGTATTACCTAAAAGAATATTCTCACAGAAGCTTCCCACTACCAAGTACAAACAGCTCGTTATACGCAACAGAAGACCAGTCTCGCTAATCACAAGCGAAGAATCAACAATTCCGATCTCCATAAGAAAGACTCTTTCAAAAGCGTGACCATTATATACGAACATTAACGCTCGCATTTCTCATGAAGAATATGCCTCTAGAACAAAAAGGAACGCGATCCCACAGGGTTAGGAGGCAACACAGGATACTAGTGTTTCATGCACGGTAATTCTAAACTAAACTAAAACATGGATTCCCTGTGCCGCGACTAGATCCCTCCAGCAAACGACAAAAAAGGAAAACGTAGCTTTGAAAGCAGGAGGAAGGAGGGAAAAAAGGAGAAGAAGAAGAAAAAGGTACGAAACCACCGTGAAGGATCACATAAATTGACAATGGCGGGGTCTGTGTGAATCGGATTTTTTCGTCGAATCGACGGTGGCAATTGAACGTCGGAGGGCGATCGTTAGGCGGAAGCAGCCCTAGGGCCAGTGTTTCAGTATCCGCTTAAGTGGCGGCTCCGTGTTCGCTCGCCTTCGGTTACGAGCGGCGAGTTTATTCGCGTGTCGTGCCGAGTTTATGTCGAAGCTCGCACTTAAAGCCAAAAGGGATAAGTTTCTTCCATTGAAATTACCCGTTTTTTCGAGGGTAGCGGACCGTGATTCGGTGTCACTGAACCACCGGCGCTACCTATTGTCCCCCTTCGATGGATCGATCGCAACCGACAATTTCAGAAACGAAAGGTCGGCCGAAAATTGTGATTTCTCGAGAACACGATTCCTGGATATCGTTGAGAGTTGATTTCCGAGTGACGTGGATGCGTTCAGCTGAATTATAGTAGCGCTCCGTTTAGGGGAACAACATTTTATTCATTAAAGCGAACTCGCGAATTTACGAATCGAAAGATGATAGGTAAACGAGGACAATTGGTGAATTGTCGTTTGTCCGATAACAACGAACGTGTAATGATCTTTGTCTCCGAAGAAATGAAAATTCTGTCGCGTAATGGTACGGTGTAAGAGAAAGTCAATGCGAGTTCGTAGAAGCTGCATTTTTATATTATACGCTGGCTAAATAGAAGAACGTTTATACGATACAGTTATAACATACAAGATTATAAGATACGGTTTTATGGCAAACTTTTATTCGATCTAAATAACGATGAATGAAAAATATTAACGAACACGATAGTTAATAATTACGCGACAACTTATAAATAATTAATCTACGTGAAAACTGTAAAACTGTTTAGATTTTTGACGTAGATCGAAAGATATGTTCTTTGTCTATGTAAAAATTTCCAATAATACAAATAGGTATACTAAGTTATTCAACGGACTAAGATTGCAAAAGTTAACACTACCGAAAAACAAACGAAAAATATCTAGGCATTTTCATTACGTTATTACATTCGTTCTACTCTAGTTAATTAAGTAGTCGAATTAATTCTTGCACGTGTAAACTTGGACGTTTGATAATTACGAAAAATATACAAAGGCGAGGAAAAACGGAAAACGATGTAAATCTAAATGAAACTGAAAAATATACAAGGTTATTCCGTATTCCATGGACTGGCTCATACGTGTACGTGAACGTACGAACATACGAGCGCACGAGCGGAAACGCATGATAAGCATATGCGCGTTAATGGTTCCGCAGCCGCAGTTTGCGTTGCGAAGACAATGATAACGACACGCTTGGTCGCATGAAACGCGCACAGACGAAAGGCAGACGCGTGTATGCTAATCTCCAGCAGCGTAATTTAGTCGCTTTGGTATTTATGATTCTTAAAATATTCACCACGTAAGCAACGCTTTTGCATAAATAGATTATCACATTACAGAAACAAATGACATCTATTCTGCTTTGCTTTCGATAAAAAAACCACAAACTGTTCTTTTAATAATTATCATGATCCACGCGTTATTACGATCCATGTATTATTTACAGAATGATGCTTTGAACATTATTTGAAAAATAGAAGTCCTCTTACGTATATAGAATATAAGTTTCCTATTACAATAAATTAAAATTGAGAAATTTGATTAAAAGACGAATGCTTAGGTAATATAAAAATTAAAACTTCGTCAAACGGTTCTATTGGAACTTTGCAATGTTCGTACGAACTGTGTCTTTCGAATTGATCGATATATCGATACGAAAATTTTAGGATACAACCATGAAGCTTTGAACATTGTTTCTACGTTACTTTTTTAATATTCAATTATTATATAACTCGCTGTTATTCGTTAAACTCACAAAACCACATCACAAAAACAGATGTAAACCAATCGCGTATTTCAATAGAATACCGACTACGTTAGCGAATATTTCACATTTTTAACATTTCATTGCTCTTCCCCCGTCATCCCACGAACCACTCCATACATATGCAACTGGAACTAACAGATATCGACTGTAGGACGGTTAATCGAAGAACTCTTTTTCCCCTCCCCGGTCAGAAAATGACTGGATTGATGCTTGAAAATCAGACAGGAAAGGCGAAAGAGAAGCGAAGAGGGAGAAAGAGAGAGCAAGGTAGACTGGGAAAAGAGGAGGGAAAGAGCGGGCGAAGCAAAGAGGTCGGAGAGGAAAGGCGCGGGCCTGCAAATTACATTGTGAAGTGCCATTAATGGCGATGTAATAGCCACAATAGCTGGCACATAACGATACGTGAACCGTTGTCGCGTGTACGAGCGTGTGTGCACACGCGCAACCGACGTCCACCAAATGTTGCTGGCCGACTAGAACAAAAAGAAGAAGAAAAAAGAAAAGGAGAGAAAGCACAACGAGCAACCCTGGTCCCGTTCATTGTAACCAATAATTACCCTGTCTACGCGCTCCGTACGCTGGCGTATTGTAATTAAACAAAGGAAGCTTGTGCGTATGCGTATACCGAGTGCAACCGTTGCAGCTCTGCGGTTAGCCTCTTTCAAGTGCCTTTTCGCGTTAGAACCACTAGATGTATCCTGGCGGAATATACTGTCAGGATGTCGATTAACGAATCGTGAAGAAAGAGTATCGGAAAGGGTGGTATTTCGATTTTTGCGTTCGAACACCTGTCGTATTTGCCTAATGCGTTGCAGGATGCTATTTTTCAACCCTTCTTTAACGTAGGTCTTAGCAACTCCGCTGGAAAATTCTGTTCGTCTTCTGATAGATGAATGGAAAACTATTCCACTTTTTTCTATGCGATATATAGAATGATAATTTTAGCAATTTCATAATTAGCAGTGAGAACAGAGGAAACGAGTCCGTGGAGAAAATACATCCACGGCTTTGTATGTTTTACAACAAATAAAAGAACAACGCGGTTGTAGCCGCTTAGAAATTGCAGCGTGTGTTCCATGAGAATCTATTTAAATTCTATTAGGTTGTTCGTCTTTTACAACAACGCATCCTTATACAAACATGAAACCTAATCGAACGTTGTGATCTTCAGTTTGATAGAACAAAATGGATCATACGTAATTCGATAAAAGAAGAAGAAGAAACTTTTCGGACGACCTAATACAAAACTTGAGCTGTAACTGGTATGATAATCATTTTATCATATAGGAGGAAGTATTTAGGTATTGTGGGTTGTACATACACTAATGGTCATTAAGTAACAGTGCAGCATCCCACGACGCGTACTTCTCGAATTACCAGCGTTACATAGTTCATGGTTGAATTCCAGCTTGTCCTTTTTCTTTTCTATTCATTCATCCTTTGCTAGAAGCTAGTGAATTTAAAGGATGAAGACAAAAGAGAAAATCAGTGCTGTGGAGAATTCTTTCGATTCTGAAATGAATTAACAGCCAACAGGACAGGGATCCTGATGGAAAAGAAGATTTCTTTTTTGGATATCCTTCGAGCAAGGATCGTTAATTTTCAAAATAATTCTTTCTACTTCAATTTCTATTTTATGGTTGAACTGCCGGACATTTGTCTTAGTTTATCGTTCCATTGTTTCACGAGTATAGTATTATTTTAATTTAAACAAAAATCGATCGTACTTAAGGGAAGAAGGGATAAAAGGATATTCCAGGATACGCAGCCAGGACCAACGCAAGTACGATATTTTGCCGCAGAGGGAACCACCTGCTAAGCGATGTGCAACGAGCTCAGCGCCAAATAAGAAGGGAGGGAAACAGTGAAAGCTCGAATTCCTTCCCTTTTCGTCCTCTGACGATAAGGTAGTAGTTTCCGTGATAAGCCTGATACGCGATCATCGCGACCATCTTACACTTGCCATGTGTGGAAGGTTCCTGTCCTTCCTTGGGTTTCGAATCGACTGCCTTTTTTCAATGTCACTCGATCGTTGAACAAGGATTTTAAACTGCAAATTGTTGGCTATATTTCTATAAAAAAACTCGACAGCAAAAAATAGCGTCGTATTATTTTATAATAAAGCGCCACTCCAGCTATGCGTGTCTCTGGTATATTAAATTGTGAAGATTCTAGATAAAACAAGATTCTTTAAATAAAAAAGGAATAATTTTGAAAAACTATTCAGATCAGTCAAGATATAAATTCCCTCATATAAGATATAAAAATATTGACGATTTATTTCTTCATTTTTCTATCGATCAGTTAAAAATCAAACTACTTAAACGAGTTATCATTCTTCATAAATGCAATATTATTTTTTCATATTCTAATAGCGACAGATCAAATGATATCTGATAGACTATGAAATAGAATTCTACAGATTGGTGCAACCAACCAATTACTAAGAATAATTCAATCAATAGCAATCGATGGTAAAGCAATAATTACAAAAAGATTAAAAGCTAAAGTTAACGGCACAGGCTTCCTATAATTTAGAGGAGTTCGCGTTACTTTCTGTAATTACGAGTGCAGCACAACGAGTCCCAATTTCGAGACACGCCGCATATTATTCTGCCTTCGAATATATTCAAATGTTTAAATCGACCGGGGCAGAAGGTACGAGTATAAATGCGCCCGTTTAAAAGTTTACGAGCGAGCATATTATACCAGGTGATTCGTCGGCTTGAAAATCATGCTGAGGACGAAAGAAGCGGCCCGCGAGAGTTAAAAATCACTACAATTTATACGTCCGTGCGTTCGACAAAGAGCCACACTATATTTGAATATTTGATAATCATCCTTAACGCATGGAATTTGCTCGGACGTTAAATATTTGTACGTTTTCTTTTTATTCGGAAAGAAGAGGAAAAAGCAACTATCAAAATCAAAAGCAAAGTGAAATTATAATAACAGCATAATTATGATAATAGCTAGACTAGTATTTATTAAAATAATATTAAATAATATTAATCAAAATAAGACTTTCTCAAGGTACTTTTGATAAGAAGATGAAATAAGAATATTGGGAAAATTTTAAGACAAAAGTACTCTTTCGTTCGTGACAATGTAAAAATTGGTTAAAACACGTATTGATAAAATTGAAACAATGTCTAACGTTAGATTATTAGAAAGCACCTTGTTTTTAATGTAAATTGTTAAGGATCCGCGTTGAGGAATTTATTTTAGTCAACAGGTTATCAAAAATTCCTGCTTACACCAATTTGAGATTATTCTACTTAATGAACATCATTTCAATACGAGCTTCCAATAAAACTAACGTAAGTCATCATGCTACCGTTATACTAAATTATACGTTACGTTACTACGTTCTATCCTTTATTACAAATCCATATAAATCAATCACGCTATTTAATTTTCCCCTCAAAGTTATCTCTTTATCTTTACCGCTTTCCACTTTCCACTTACTAACAACAATCCATCCTCTTTCGCTTGAGAACCGTTCGAAACAACCTACCCTTCCGTGAAACGTTAAAAAAAACAATGATCCATTCTTCATAGTCCTCGCTGATAAACTAGACAATTTAATTTTCCTTGGAAGATTATCGCTGTATCTCTATCACTTTTCAGTTTACATTTACCAACAAAAATCCATCTCCTTCGCTTGAAAATTCGCCGGCGGTGAACTGTATGAAACAACGTAACCTGCCGTGAAACACCAAAAACAATGATCTATTTTTCATAGCCGTCTCCGTAACAACGTTACGGAAATCACGACAACCTCGAACAGCCTGAAAATTTCACGGGCAATTTAATCGCGCCGCTTGCAGAAGCCTGGAGGCGTAGCGAGTTTTCAGGCGACGAGACGCAGCGCGTAAGAATGATCCGTGATCAAAATTAGGATCGTAAAGGCGGCAAGAACACCGCGGCTCGTTCGGTTTTACGGCGCGTAAAGCGTTCAGCAAACGCAACGAAATGCAGCGGCCAAGCCTCGCGGGAGAAGCCAATGGGAAGAACGTAATTAGAAGCCGCCCTGGTGTAACTGACAAGAACGCGTCAATTAACCCGGGCGATACGCGAAGCTTCGTTGTTCATGGACAGTGAGAACGAAGCCGTAACAACGCCACGCCGCCCTGTTTCTTCCCTTTCTGCTTTTCATTTAATTCTTCGTTCTTTACCCGTTACGGTTCATTCATCGTGTACTTTAGATTTCTTTCGTAACGCTATTTTGATGGTACGGATAACAAATTATTAACCCTTTCGTCGTTTAATATGTATGTACACATGGCATATAAATGGATAAAAAATTAAATATTCAAAGGGGAATTAAATGTCAGTTTCATGGATTCAGCGTTTAGGAGGAAAATTTCGTAGAAATTAATCGTATAATCGTATAAACAAATCGTAAAAGGAACAAGATATTAATATTCAGACTATGTCGTACACTTGAGCATTTTTCATCTAGAAATGCGTCATATAAGAGTCAATTATAAATGTTCTTAGAAAAGATAAGAAAAGTCATGTGAGAAATGTATGCACGCGAACAGCTATGTATATTGTATATTGAAATTCATGTCATAAATACATCTCTCTTCTATCACGTTTTGTTATCTTAGCGATTATTCAAATGGTCGAAGGACAGATACGAAGATTACAAAGACAGAACATATTTACGATCTTTTTATTATTGGCCTTCGCGAATAATCAGAATGTTCGCATCATTTTCTTAGATGAGTTCATTATTATTAGACATGGACAAAATAATGGACGTATAAATTTAGTATCTCGCGGAGGTTCTGAATATTTCCCCTTCCAGCTGAAGAATTTTTTTGATATACAAATCATCTGCGAAGAAACCCTACGATAGCTCCGTTGCAGAAATTTTTCTATTCTACAATACTTTGTTTTTAATTTATATTTTAATGTCAGAAGCGCGCTTTAGATGTAACATTAGAATAGCTAATATTGAAGTAAACGAAGATCAACGCTATAACGTTGGATTAATTCTATCTACGCTTCTAGACTTAGTCTCAACACATAAAATCAAAGTTTCTTGAGCACAGGCTATATCTATGTACGTAACGTTTCAATATTCGTCTCTTGCTACAGTATGCAATAACTAAGTTTAACGTAAACGATCAAATAGCAAACAGATATCAGCACCATGGTTGCTTGCCGTTATTCATTCTAATTCTAATCCTGACCTGAATCTCAACGTATAAAACCAAAATTTATTGAGTACGGGTCATACGAGTATAAGGTTTCGATATGTTATGTACTTCGTTTGGGAAATGCAATTTACTAACAAGTAATAGCTATCTTCAATCTAAAGAATTAGATAACATAAATATCAACAAAGTCGTTCTACGCCGATATAAATTTTAATTTCCATCTTGACTTTAATCCTAATGCATGAAATCAAAGGCTCCTGAGTATAGATCACGTGTAATACTCTGATACTAGTTACGATATTCCAACGAGCAGTAACTAAATTCAATGTAAGGAGTTAAATATTGAACAAATAGCAATACTGTCATTATGTGTCTTTATCGCTATAAATCCCAATCCTGACCTTAATCTTAACGCATAAAGTAAAGTACTTCGAGAAGAAATGGATAGTTTCAATATAAACAAAATTTACAATTAAATGCGTAATGTTACTATTTGGCAATATAACGATATTCCTTTTAATTAATAAGATATATGACGCGTATAACGTATTTAAATGTATTACTGCATAATGTATCTCAATATAACAGCACTATCAACATACCAACGATAACTATCGATATAAACGAATAAGACAGAATGACGAATAGCTACCTATTACATAATAAATTATTTCTTATTTCATGACTTTTATATACTATAATTCAAATGCTTCAATATTATTCCTCAGTTCTCTTTTGTACATTAAATTATTTTTCTGTGGTCACGTAGAAAGTAAAACTCGACAATTTCAAAATGTTTTGTTATATTAGACGTAGAAAGAAATTCCATAGATGTTTAACGCATTCTTCAGCGTCGAAATTTAATTTCTAAGGATGTTGCATCTATCGTTTCATTTTCAATATAATTCAGAGAACGATCACGAATACAACAAACGAATACCAGTGGGTATCTGACGATTAAAAATTACATGTGTCTCTATTTTGTAGAAATAAAAATACGTTGTTTATATGAAAGTGTATAGTTTCTTTTCTTTATTTAATATTTGAAAAATATCATATACTTAATTATCAAATAATAATAACGTAATTATCAAGATCTTCGTTACACGTGTACCTACCCTAACCCGGAAGCTTTAGATTCTAAACTTTGGAAACATCTCGAAAAGTTAGCTACACGCAGAGCAATCGACTTCGCCTTAAGTAGAACGTCCATCGCAACAATGAGGACTTGTTTACACACACGGGTGTAAAGTTCGCACCACAATGATTTATCCAACGATTGCAACGAATTTACAGCCGATACCATGTATAATCGATTCCTGGCACGCAATCGAGCTTTGCTATCCGTGGCTCCCAATTCAAGCCTCGTTTGTCACAGCCCACGCGCTCGCTTTTACAGGTACCGACGATTTCGCGCGTTGGTCGTGCACGTGCACGTGCACAGGAACTCTGCTCCTTTCAAAATGATCTTACGCTATGAATTGTCTCGAATCGAATGTATACGAAGTAGTATAAATTTGTTTTTTTATTAACTCCTCCTTTGTTACAGGTAAATTTATATAGATTTTTAATATCTACTATGAAATTGTTCTAGTATTGTAAGTATAAAGTCGATGATTCTTGGGAATTTAAACATCCAGAAAATGTAATATTTCCTGTTTTGTGTATATTTTAATAGCAATTGAACAAACTAAATTAAATAAAATCTTAGTCAGCGGACTAAAATGAGTTAAACAGACCGGCTGTAGTGGAATTAAGCGTTGTATCCGAATAGATTGTTGTTTTGTAAATGCATGGGCAGATTAATTGTTGATTTGTCTAAAATATGAAAAATGTTCATTCCTGTAAGAGTACATAACGTTTCTCGTTTTCTTGGCATATGTTCATTAACTTGAAACGAATTTCTAGAAGAAAATGCAACTAAGATAAGAAACAAAAAAGATCGGAACAAAGTATAGTAATATAGGAAAGGAAATAAACGAGGAGTAATTTCCAACAATCACGCAACATCGATAAATAACAGAACAGATCTTTAACCGTTAATAACTTTCTCGTGAATCAAAGATAGAAATATCAAAAGGTAATACGAGCATGAAGCTGTATTACGCACGATTTCTTGATATTAACAGGGCGAGAGCGTGAACACGCGTACGCATATGCAATTTAGAAAATATTGCACCGACGATTATGATCCGGGGTAATAGCGCGTCAGTTTACCGTGGCGTAAATGTATTATGGTTTCGAAGCAGCAGCGTATTAGCAAGTCAAATCGCGAGACAGTCATTGTTAGCGAGTGGATTTCAGCCTTGCTATTCGTAAATGCACGTAAATATTTTCAAACAGTTTCTGAAACGGCTCGCCTTCGAATAAATATAAAGTGTAGCGTGTAACGCGGACGATTCGTAAACGTGAGTTATAAAACGTAACGCACCCTTAATAGACCGTGACGAGATGCGAGGTAAAAGACCTGCATTACTTCGCAACTTTGATTATCTTAAACTTCTTCAACTGGAACTAGTTTTCAATTTATTTAAAATTCGAGTCACAAACAATTTTAAACTTTATTTCGGCGGCTAAATAATCGATAAACAATGACCATTACGACCAATCAACGTTACAACATACATTGCTATAAAGCAACATATACCCAACGTATACCTCTAACTTATCCGATCATAATTCTCCACGAATTACATTCAATGCAATCTCACTATGCACGAAGTCTCCATCGATTAATTCCTTCGAACAGTCTATAACTTTTTCTTGAAAATGAAACAACGATAAACGGACTCCGTTTTATGACATTTTTCTCAAATGACAATTGACACCAATTTCCAGAGATATCCACCTTTTTCGATTACGCTATCCTAATCAAACTGTCGCCGTTATTTCTCCCCCACGACGTAGGCTCGTGTTTAGCGTTGCACGATTGCAAAATGCCAATTAACTTCGTTCGCAATTTCTTTTTTCCCTAGGTAGGACAACAATGTGTTTTCTCGTATTATGCTAATACCGTGCCTCCAAGTTAATGTCGTCATGTTGTATCGAGCTATAAACTACACGCTGGAATCCTAGTTTACATCATTCCTGCGTGACGAACAAACACTGGAATCTATCGACTCTCGCGTGTTACGAGACGTTTATTATGCTCGAACCTTAAGCACCAGCCTAACACAGTGACATCTTCTTTCATCTCGATGCAAGAGAACCACCTGCGGCAAGATCCTGCAGATCGCTCCGCAAGGACGATGTCGTGTGTGTGAAAGATTGTGAAAGGTATGCTTAACCCTGATACGATCCTCGAATTTTTAAACCTCGACCATGATCTCATTTTGGTAAGCAAAAATTCCTGATGTCGTAAGAAAATATTTAAGGTCGTAGGCGTTAGAAACTAATTAAATCGAATCGACGAGCCGTGAATATCGATAAGATATTTTTCAGATTTCGTTCAAACTGTGCGTGAAGATGCTCTTTAACGTTAGAAAAACATAATTGGATCGAAAATGGCAGAAAGAATGTCATAAGGTTAACGATGATTTTCAAGGGAAGTAAAATTGAATTTGGGAATGTAGAAATTGATTTGGATGCGTCTTCGTGATTTACTATTTTATAAAAAGTGTAATTTAGAGGTAGGTTATTACGATTTTATGCTATTGCTTTTAGACAAAATTTTGGACACTATATAAGTTAGAAAATTTACACTTGGGACAATATGTTCGATGTTAAGAACTTATTTGAAAATACTATTCTCTTAAAGATACTTTCAGCGATATTTTATGCTAAATTAGTTGTCAATGATACGAATCATACTTCACTATCACTTATCACATGTGAAATGTATAACTAGATGAAACTAGAATAAGAACAATAAATCATTAATATTATATATAGATATACTATTATTTACTTACTATTTTTCTTCCTATCAGAACACTTATATAATTTAATATTTAATTTAAGCACACGGTTTTAAAGATTCTCTTTAGAGATAAATTCTACCTTTACACATACCATCAAGATAAAAAATCCGATTAGCATTACACTACTCTTTTACTTCTATAAAACCTTCATAGCGATATATCCATGATTTTCATAATCTGCACAATTCCTCCTACTAATATTCTTACGTCACTGTATTGCAAAATTATTAATATACAGAATATGAATAGATTACATCCTCGATGGTGTGCGTATCTGTTCACGGTTCGCCTTCTTCCATCCACCACGATGTCCCTCGATTCCTCGTCGTGTCACTTCCGCTTGTCAGTTTCTACCCGCTACCCGGTGAGAATTAAGAATTTGTAATCACTGATCGTGATAGCGATTGATGGAACGTTCCCTTCTACTTCATTTCGTTCCACGAACGTGAATAACACTGGATTTTGATGCATCGCGATATTTATTACATTGTTCCGTAGGTTATTCTACGATTTCGTATTATTACACGGCGTGTCGAGTCGTTAAACGCTTTAATCAGTGGCGTAACTATACTAAATCGAGGCTTTATAAGACGATAACAGGATTTAAAATACTTTTCTTTATATCGAAGAGTAAGGTAAACGACATATTTGATATCATAGCATTTACCACATTTGGACAAATATTGAACGATAACGTGCTACTTTGTGTACCATTAATCTTCAATGACGAATTAATTGCTAAATGGATTTTTAAAATTAGAATGGGTTTATTAAAATTATCGACGTTCTGGTTTTATGTAGGTTACAAAATAATGCATAGATAAAATACATATTTTTAATTTAAATGCAGATTATTTACACACGAATATTCATTTAAACTTGCAATGGGAAGAATTGTTTTACATCTTTTTAAAGTGGAAGAGAATCTCGGTTGAAGTATCTATGAATCTCAGTGAAGCGTATAAAATGATCGATAAATGTACCGTAATATGTTATATATACCTTGCGTTTTATAGTCGGGAAAACCACTATCTATAACTAACAAAACACTAACTCTTCTTAAATTGCGTATAAAACAATAATATCTCTTAAATTCATATTTCTTATAAAGTAGATATATGTTATAGAATTTACAAATCAAATGACAATTTGATTTACAAACATTGAAAGCCTATCTGAAAAGCCTATCATTGATTTATACCGCAATGAAAATCTTCCAAGAGATAGAGATAATAATGTCATCATTATAAAAGTTAAATTAATTTATAGCGTGAAACAAGACACGAATTATTGGGAAATTACAGGGAAGAAAGAAAGTGTGTTTCAGATGGCCAGTAAAGAGAAGCTCTTATGTATAAAGCACGATAGAGAGAAAATGAGATACAACTAGCGTGTGTTCGCCGAGTGATCATGTGAAACAAGTGGCTACGAAATGATCTTAATGGAGTTTGATAACGTAGAAACTTCGCGAGAAGGTGATAACCTTCTCTGTCCACTTTCGTCTACTCTTTTCTTTATTACAGAGCGTTTTATCCGTCGACTTTCAGCGACGATTCTACGCGGATCTTTCCTCGGAATGATCGACGATCGAAAGGTTACATTCACAAAGGAAGAATGTGTACGATGCTCGCAACCGTCGGGAAAGGTTAGATTTAATGAAGAGCAATAAAGACAAGAAGTATAGATCCGTCTCTTGAGTGAACGTGAACTCTATGTTTCATGAAATTTAATGACGTTTGCTTCTTTTGGATATTAATTATTGAAATTTATATCGTGCAATGGAATTTTATTAATTCGACCTTATTACGCTCTTAGATAGAAGAAGTGAGTGGAACAAAGCAACGATCATTGTAGGAGGGGAGAGATTTCGAAGATTTTCTGTTTCTATATCTAATTTGTATTTTAATATGATAATTTAATAATTGTAGTAAGCGTTTTGCATTATTTTTTACCTAATCTTCTTTTCGTAACATTAAAAAATATTGTCAATTTGAGAGAAATACGAAAGAATCTTTCACGTATGTAATTTCTCGCTGTCACTTGGTCCAAAGACATTCTCGAAGTATTAAAATTTTTCTTAATATTCGAACTTAATAATTTTTTTAATATTCGATAACGTGTATAAAAACATCTACTGAAAATTTTTATCTATAAAATTTCAGCTGCAAATTGCACGAATATGCTTCTATACGCGTATATACACGTATGTATAAATATTATAAACCTCTAACGACATCAAATGTTTCGTAATAAATTATTTTCACTTACCAATTATTCGACGAAGCAAATTCATATTTCGCAATTTGTACTTTCCAAATTTCCTACTATACGACAAATTATGCCAAGACCACTTACATCATCAAATTTACAGGAACACAAATAATGGACAAAAATAAGATGACACAGTGTTTCATTTTCTCCTCTTTCTGGGAATATCTGTTATCCAGAAACGGGCAATTCGTAGAATATCCTCGGCAGTTTCTCCGTAAGAATAGAGGAAAAAAACAACAATGTATGGCCGACGATTAAAGCATCTACACCGTTCGACCAAGGTACAGAGAGAAGAGAAGAATGATCGAAGGAGGTGTGTGCGCGTGATAATCCGCTATGTGGTTAAGGGTTTCTTGGCAAAGGTAAAGATTTCTGCATTCCGAGGATACGTTCCAGCGAACAATTTACTCCGACCTCCTTATATTTTATTTACAGTTTCCCTGATCCTCTGTTTCTTCTTCGTTAACGCAATTCCGCGCATTCTCTGGCCCCTCTCGATGCTCCCCCGTGTCTAATGAACGTTAATTGCGCGCACGCATAATACGCGCAACTATTCGTTTAATGAAAGACCTTAACACCGTATAAAACGCTCACGATCCTGTTTCTCTTCTTCTTAATCCCGCTCCTGATGGCTTTTTTTTTCTCATTTCGTTCTCTTCGTTTCTTTTGGAGGGAGAGAGGAGGGTCGTTTAGCTGAGACTGGCTTAATGAGGCTCGTTACACGAGTCAACACGTTGTGGTCGAGGCGACGAAAAATGTGGTAAATTATTATGAATTATCTTATCGATTATGGAATCGCGCAACGAGTGTCCCGGATATTATTGGGAAATAAGGTGTTAAGTACCTGGAACAAGGATTACATAGTTTAAGGGGAGTTTTATGACTTTTATGGCTATATAGAATTTCATAGAAAGATAGGCGTACTAAAATAGTAGGTGATTAAATTACTATGCAATCGGTTTTATCGTTTTGTTTATCTACTCTGTTAATGATACATTGCTTTTTTGAAATTTCATACGTAAAATTGCCTACTTTCAAATGGTAGATAATTGCATATTACTCGCATGTAATACACATACACACAACTGGGAAACAACGAACCTGCAATATAGCGTAGAATATTTTGGAGAAAGCTATGATTGAAAGATTCATGCTGTAGAAAGATTCAGCAAATAATGATAAAGATAATGAAACATTCATGTTTTAATGTAATTTGTATTTTCATTTCTTGATTTCTTCTTCGTCAAAGGTCTCTGACAATGTGACTCTGATTCCTGAATTTATTAAAATTAAAACAACCTATCTGACCAATGTATTATTTCTTCAACGTCTTACAATCCATTGTTTCTTTAAAATGACAAAATATTCTAGTCGAGGTTTCTCGAATATCGAACGTGTAATCGATTAATTAACTGCTTAATTCTTCGATAAACTTACTAACAGAAGGTTTCTCATTTTCACAAATTTGTTCACCTTACACGAATAAGCAACAATCTTTATACACTTAACAGAAAGCTGAACAAATTGTTTGAACAATCTCCAACAATCTTACCGTTCTCGCATTTCTTCAACGTGTTACTATTCCATTAAAATCTGTTGCTATTGTAACGCAATATTTTTTTTACGTTTCCTTTTTAATTAAGCTATTTTATCGAATTCCATTTTTCAACACTATGGCTATGAAACAAAATTCCAATACTTCTTCTTCCATTTAGATCGTACAATTTTACGAAGCTTAAAAATCTCGAAATATTCATAGCAATACAACGAATCATACAAAATATAATAACTCGAATATCACTTACGTGATATATCGAACTTCTATAACGCTCTTTCCGTATCTTAACGAGGCTACATAATATACAATAAGTTTCTTTATTCGCACTTTCCAACATTTTCTCATCCGCCACTGTGATCCTCAGTGGTTCAGTTCGAGCATCACGCGAAACCTCCTCAGAGTCCGCGTGTCTATCGAATCAAACGGACTCTCCAACCCCCCCACCCCCCGCCCCAGGAGAAAAAGCAAAGGAGCGGTAGAGTGGTTTTTACGGGGGCGCGAACGCGCGACTAGCGGGACGTTAAGCTATCTGAAAGGTGATCTAAGAGCGGTTGAGCACGCGGTAGAAACCGTTCAACGGGCATCGAGCACGGACTAATTTATTCCGCGAGTCCCTGCGGCCATCGTGATAGCTCATTAAACGCGCAAACAAGAAACGATTCGCGAGCAGTTTCGTTGCGGCGTCTCTCGCCGCTCCCATGGATCGGCGGCGCGACGCCCTTTTCTTGGAACCGGAGGCACGCAATGGGAAAGAAAATATGGAAATGGACGTGGCAAGACAACGAGCTTAATTGCGCGAGATACGCATAGAGGCGACCGGGAAGAAGAACCACTAACAGACCGACCAACGACTTGCAAACGGTTACAAAGAGATACAGTACCGACTATTGTCTTGGTAATTGCGAGAATTTGCGCTCTATTCCGTGCAACAGAACTGATTAATGGACGCCTAAGATTATAGCAAAAACATTAATTTTGCTAATGTTAACTGATTTTAGTCGCTGATTTTAATGCCAAAATGATTAGAAAAATTTCGTAGTTGTTGTCCTTTGAAAGGAAACAAGTCAATCGTTTTGATCTTCGATACGATATTTCTGTTACTTGTCACTTTTCTTACATTTACGTAGCAGTTGAGAGGAAACTTTTTAATAGAAGAAATGTTCCATACTTGAAATCAGACTGTAGGCACTGGAATCTGACAGAATAAACGAATTGAGAGGTTTGTAATAAATACGATCTTTATCCAAACGAAAAGAACACTATGCATTATACGTACTATATTTTATTTCAATCTTTTTTAACAGAATATTCATCGTATCATATAATCGCGCTAAGTTTGTCTGAGATTATATTACAGAAGATGTGTATCTGAAGATTTGAATCACGAAGTTATGGAACCATGACAAAAGTCATGTTTCTCGTGTAATTCTACTTGTCTCTACGGTCTGATTTAAGGAATTTAATACGTCTCTTGTTCAATTTTACACGTATCTACGGTTACTTAAAAAGAGATATAATTTGATATCTTCATGGAGGTCTTGCCATTTTATATACGTGTATCGTGATACTGGATTTGTAATTATAATGAATCGTACATCACACGAAGAAGTGGCTTATAGCTTCTATTCAATCTGCGCATAGTATATTGTCTAAATTTATCTAAATTTGTCTAGATTCAGGAATTAATTTCCTAATCTTGATCTGGTTCATACTTTATTAGACACTTGTTAGCATCAAACGAATCGGCTGACTGAATTTTAATTGCGATACAATTGACGTTGATAACATCTCCGAGACACGGCGTAGTTCGTATTTCCACCCTGGCGTGAGTAACTAATTCCACTTCATTTCGCAATTTATATAAATCCATTGTTATCCTAGATTTCCATTAATTATCACAATTTGAAAAGTATAATTCCGGGTAGAAAAGGAAAATGCAAAATAAAGAAATAATATATATAATTACATTCTTACAGAATAGAAATACATAATTAAAAGCGTAGTGCAAGGAGATTTTATCATAAATGCAAATGCAACGTGATAATAAGCATATCCATAATTAGGCGAGGATCTGAGAAACAATTTAAATCATTTAAATTTTAGATTAAACTGTTTTAAGTTGTAAATTATAATTAAAACAAAAGAAGATGCATCGAATAATGGTTAAAGAATCTCCACTTATAATAAGCATGAAATATTAGGCGAAAGAAATTGAACTCGAGCCGAGGCGAAGGCGTAGCAGCATATCGGTCACGAAAGAGTTAATGAGCGTTTAGGGACGCGTAGATACGCGAGGAATTACTTAAGAACGCGCCGCGCGTAGCCAAGCCGAAAGCCAGGATCGCGCTGAATTATAAAGCAGACCTTTATTCTACGGTCTTCTTGACCATTATCGGCAGACGTATCTTGAAATAGTAATAGAGGCGTGAAACAATTTGTAACGCGGGGGCAATCAACGCGGGAAAAAACGAACAACAATAGGAGAATGATCGCGAACCAAGAAACTATTTCCTTTTCTTTTTGGCCACCTGTCATTAAAAACTGACGATTTTGCCCGAATTCGACGAGACATTTCAAGTTTGCGTTCGAGGAGAAGTTTAACGAGAGTCTTTCTTTTAAATTTACGTACTTACTTTTATCTTTTACCTCCTATCTTCTTAAGAAGCTTCGTGAAAAAGGTGTCTCCAGGTGTCACAGAAGTATTTGAATACTTAACATAGAACACTATCACGTTCATATGATTGTGTTATATAAAACATTTTGTAATTTCACTAACGTCGCAACGAGACACGACTGGTTAAATTTGTAATATGCATGTTTCTGAATACGCATGTACAAATGACGATGTATTTATTGCAAACATGTTTATATTTAGTACAAAATTGGCGTAGCCATGTTCAATAAACGCAAGCTCATTGAATATTAAGGTTTATTAATATAATAAATAATGATTGTTCAACTGATCTATTAATGTTTTATAATCTACGCGAAATATATAGACTTGTATTAAATATTTTGTAATTTATTCGTATAACTTTTAATTAAAATAAAAATTGAGTACTTTATTATCTTCCCGGGAATAGAATAAATTCTACTCTTCCTCGTTAACATATTTAGGTATTTTATTCAATTACAGTACCTATAATATTATTTCCTAGCAACCTGTTCGTATAGCAACCACTCGAAGAATAATTACGTCGGTGTTAATAAGCGACCAAGCAAAAACGAAACAGTTACGTACAACTCTTTGAGCATAGTTTTGCATTCACCTGTTATTAGAAATCCTCCAGCGCAACTAAGAAATTATTTATAGAGATAGAAATCGGTAAATCTCTATTACTCCAACTATCTTCCCTCTTGCGCGGTACACGCAGTTAGGAATCCGAATAAACGACTATCTATTCGCTATAAATATGAAAGTATAAAAAAGAGCGAAACGTAGAGATGGTTGTATCGTACACACCAGGGTGCACCATAAGGGTTAATGGTCATTACCTTCCGCGGAGACCGAAATGCACGAGAGCAACGAATTTATCAGTGACGGTAATTAAACGCGCGGCGCCGCGTGCACCTAAATATACACTTGGTTGCAGCTATTTAACATGTCGCGTGGATCGCAACAGGTTTAACGAGACGAAAAATCGTCGCGTTTCGCGTTTGCGTAGCGAGCAATTAAAAGTCGGTAACAACGTTTTACGCCGATGCGTCTCCGTTAGAATGAAAGAAGAAAATAGCGACGCGGATTCAGGGTAATTAACTCGAACGTTCAGTCTCATTCTTTGACCGCTTCGCAATCGCGGACGAGATATCTCGCGAAACAATATTGTACGACGCCACGGACGAGCTATCCCGTTCTAAGAAATAAATACACGGGATATCTTAATACGTTGCGAGATATCTCGTCTGTGATAGCAGGGCGGTTAAACGATAGATAAAATGAACGAAATATCTACGTTTTTCGTATCTATTAAACATCTGCATTTTGGACATTTACGACGAATGGAAAGATAGGAAATTTGTAAGATAAGGCAAGACGAGTTTACGGATCAGAAGTGGAATACGCGCGTTGTCTCGATCGTGATTATCTTCGCGGTAGACATCGATCTCGTAGCAAGAAGCAATTTTAGTTTACGTGTTTCAATGCTGCTGATTCTTTCAATCAATACACGTTGATATTTTACGTCTGTTCGAAATAAATCATTTAATGCTTCTGATTCAGATACCTAGTTCGAACGTACAAGAAATTTACAACTCGTAAGATGCTAAATACCAGTCAACAAATATTAGTCTACATTCTGTCCTTAACTAGCTACTGCTGTCCTAACACTTGCAAGCACACAGTGTACTTCCAAAATAAATCAGATCTTTTCACTGATTTGCTCAACATCGAATAAATGGAAATACAAAGAATTGCGTCGAACGTACAAGAAATTTGCAATTCGTAAGATGCTAAATATCAGTCAACAAATATTAGTCTACATTCTGTCCTTAACTAGTTACTGCTGTCCTAACACTTGCAAGCACACAGTGTACTTCCAAAATAAATCAGATCTTTTCACTGACTTGCTCAACATCGAATAAATGGAAATACGAACAATTGCGTCGAACGCACAAAGTCTGCAATTAACTCCAACATTAAGCTGCCCTTTCCACCACTTCGTTTCGCAGCATTCGACAAGATTTAACTAAACGATAAAACTACCTGCCATCTGCCCCTAGAAAATACCACCACCCTATCAATCTCGATCAGCAACCTATCTAATTCGGCCATTTGCAGGTTCGCACGTTTGAGCCCAAAATGGCGGACACGCGGCAATCTGCGAGGCAACGAAGTCGGAACTCGCTTGTTTTCGGTAGATGCTTTGTCTGGTGTACGTCGACCATGAAGCTCGTGACGCGCGAACGAGCATCGATTGTCACGAGAATTACCAGCGGGTCGTCGCTCCTCTCTTATTCGCGTTTCGACAACCGTGTCACGCGTCACGGACGGGTTTTGTCGAAAAAACAATAAACACTGCCGCTCGTTTCCTCGCCTTTCTAATTACCTTTTCTCTCATCGACACCTCTCCCTGTACATCAGGCTCACTTTGTCCCCATTCCCCATCCTCGTACCCTGTACTTCATACAAACTGCTTCCTCCGGATTGGCTCGTTCACCCCTTCGCTTTCTTCGTTTCTCCCTCTCTACGTTCCCCTTTTTCTATGCGTCTACCACTCTCTCTCTCTCTCTCTCTCTCTCTCTCTCTCTCTCTTTTTCTCTCTTTCATTTTCTTTCATTCTCATTTCTGTCCTTCTCTTTTTCGCAGATAGAAAAACAGAGATAGAAAAACGCAATACGTAATCCTTTCGATGGCACGAAGCGAGAATATGTACGTTCATTCGGTTCCACCCTTGGTGCCTAGCCTGGCCAACTACCAGCGACTCTTGTAACTCACTCAGCGAAATTGTAATCACGGTAATGCGTATCCAGACAACGATGGTCGTTCAACACAGTCGAACGCATCCGGCCGATTAAACATCGTCGACGAAGAAACGACACCTTCGATAGGATCGAGGCGGATGAATTTATGGAAATTATGGAAGGATTCGTGTAGAACACGGTAACTTGCGCGAGACAAATTACGTTAGCAGGGTTATTGTTTCCGTTCTACTGTGCACGTTGAATGGTTTATAATTATTGCACGAGGTTAACTTTTGTCACGATTTCACCACAACACGAACAATCATCTCCTTTCTCGTCCGAAACGCGCTGTATTCTCACTGACTGCCATTGTCCAGGTATAATTACGGCGCCGAAAGGTGTTCCGCGGGTAAATTTAAGTTGCAGAGGTTAAATTAACAGACGTTTCGCGATTACGAACGACGCAAAGGGTTTTCTCGGGGCCGTGGCTACTTGAATATTTAATTAATTGTTTAATACGTTAAACAGACAAAAATGGTCGCTTGGCTTTTCAATCGATTCGATGTAATAATTTCTTTATTTATGCGTCGCTTATTTCTTAATACGTCTCTTCATTTCTAACGAAAACAAGTCAGATCACTATCTATAATTATATTCGGAAGAATTGAAATCGACTGAATGTGAAATGTATATGCCCTTAATAGCTTGTAGCTGTCATTTATTCAATAGGTTTCATGATTACAGAAACTTCGGATTAGGTAATGACAGGGGAAGATAATAACGTTATTCTTCATTCTTCTAAGGAAAATATCGTACTTGTATATAACCATTAACATTAAGAATAATTAATCATAATAAAATATCGTACCTGCATTGAAAAATATTTACTCGGGACAATTATTCAAATGATTTATAAATTAAAAAAAAGATCGAATGTACATCTACCAGGTAAGTGGTAGTATTTCTCAAGAAATTGAGAAATTGCGGTGAAATGGATGTTCATGTTGAAAGATGAATCAGTTATCTCACGTTGGCTGCCGCGTTTGAAATTATTTTTATGATACGTTTATGTCAGTATTATTGAGTAATTGTAAGGTAGATGCGCACATTTTCTATATGGTAATTGATTCGAATGGACAGAGGTATAATCGGTATACACTTCGTATATAGTAATTGATTCAAATAGGTAGAGGTTAACGGGTAAAAGAAAAAGTGGCGAGTAAAAAAGTTGAAAAGTCGTGTAACGATAGTGTATAGAAGGTAGTACGCAGTATTGTAAGCAATAGAGCAATTTATCAACAATAGAGTACTATTATCTAGATAACCTAAAACAATGGGCTATTGATACGGACTCTGAAAAGAATACAACTGTAATTTGCTAAGAGAGTACATACTGATATTCCTTTCGTCGTAGTTCGTGCACTAGCCTTCTGGCGGTGTAAAATATTCTATATACACGCAATAGCCCCAGTTGTTTCGAACTATTCAATAAATATAATCTCACTGTGATCTATCTCTAATTTAAGCTTTCATAAATTCTACATAAATTTCAACTTTTTCTCCGAAATTTTTATTCGATCTTATCGTATTCAATATATTTGAATGACGACTTCTAGCTAATAGAGCGATCAACGATATTTAGAATTAAAAATACACCGAATTTAAAGCAACGAAAATGAAGAATAACGAGAACGAAGTAACAAGTTATTGATACATACAATTAAAAAAGCTTCGAAGATGCTCAGAGCAATGTTTAGATATCAACAAATTACGATTACCAAAACCGAGATATCTGTAATTAACAATTTCCCGTATATACCTAAGTATACCAATCAAATTTCTAAAATTCGAGATACACAGAATTAGAATCACAAATTTTTCGTTTTAACCGAAACTGAGAATATCCAAAAACAGAAATATCTACCAAGGAAACGAAGACAATTCCCTAAACCTGGCAACAAAACCTGACTTAACAATCTCTCCTTTTGTCTTACGCTAGTACTGTTATTCTACTGATCCTATTCTGCTTGACCTATTCTACTTATCCTACTCTACTTATTTTATTCAACTTGCTCTATTCTTCTTCATCCACGAACTGTCGTGTAATCAACGAACTGAAAAAAAAAACGTAACAAAGCAACGACGAGTATCGTCGTGGAAGCAGAATCAACGATCGGCATATCCACAGAACAACGAACGCGTGTTCTCAGTGCGTAACGAGACTCGCGGTAGGTTACACACGGAGAAATAATAGCGGCGAAGTCGTGGTCGACGTCGTCATCGTCGTCGTCGTTCTCATTATCGTTATCATTCTTGTGGCCACTTATCATGGGACGAACTCGAAGAAAGCCACAGCTACTATAAAGAGGCGAGCGCGAATGAAGTCATCTTCTCTGATGCATCGATGCTTATCCCAAGCGCAGTTTCTTAAGCTCGACTCAACCCATTTACGACATTACCTGCCGCACCCACATGGCGAGGATATGGAGACTAGAAGACGAACAGCAGCGAAAGAAAGAGAGGGGGAGAAGAGAGAGAAATACGCGAGCCAGCGTTGCATTGTGAGCTCACGCTCTTCAAGGCCCCTCTTTTACAAAATGGCGTAATATGTCGCGCCATTATTTGCACCCATCCAAGGACTTCTCCTTCTTCTGATTGCTTTCGCTACAAGAGACACTCTAAACGAACCGTAACTACCTTTTCGGCCGCAATCTTTTCCTAATTGCTATTTAGGGCTGCAGTGGTTATACAGGCGAATGAAACGAAATTGAAGTTACTTCGGTGAATATCGGATGAATGTAAGGGGAGAAGAAAGAAGATGCATTTGCTCGTTTATTTTCTTATTTGGCAACGTAAATATTTAATTTCTACGTAGAATTGTGTATCTTCGTTCTTTGTCGATCTAGTGATGTTTTCCTTCATTAAAGTTGTTCAATTGGTTGATTGAAATCAATAGCTTTAATAAATCAGATCCTATGATCTGTGTCAAAGGATACGATAATGTGCTGGATATTCAGTGGAAGGTATTCCGTATTTGTATAAATAAACGTCTATGGAATGACGATTAATCAATTTTCTAGGAGCTATTTCATTAGTTATATCGCAAGGATATTCATGAAAAAGAAATTCAAGAAAGAGGATTCTTTAATTAAACCAACAGGTCATATACGATCATCAAAATACTGTAGGTGATTTCATAAAATAAATTCCAATCATATGTACCTGTATATGTAACTATCATCATCTATATTCCAACATGTCTATAAATCTACTAAAAATATTTCGCTACAAATAAAGTACTTTGACGCTTCTAAAACCAAGTAGCCATTAACATCTACCGTGTCTTCAATTAAACCAACAAATTTATAACCGCTGAGATAATTTACAATTACTATCGTTACGATCCCTGCCCTACCCATACTCTACGCTAATATACCCATAAATTTACTAAAAATGTGTATAGGTGATTCTTCTTAAACCTCGTTTAACTGTGATTAATTCATCGTAAAACCAGACGCTATTGACAACGTGGTCACGAGTCCCGTGGCACAATGTCGGGGGAATCGAAAGGTGACGCGTCGAAACCGTCATTTTTACCGGGCTCGACGCTGATACACGATCATTTTTGTTTCTTCCGGCTAGTTATGGCACTGGCGTATAATAGTGGCTTTAACTGCGTTCGCAAAGTGGCGTAATTTATTGCGCCATTATGCTCGGCTAAGGAGCTGCTTGTTGCGAACGACGACGAGACCCGGTGAGTCGCGTGCATGCGGACGTGATTTAAGTTAAGGAGGATGACTACCGTGTCGCTATTACGAGGGCCGCGAGTTCGACCAAACCGGGACTTTCCGTCGACGTTACTCGGACTATAAATGCCTCGTTTACTCCTTTAACACCCTGTTCGAGGGAAACGCCAGATTCATCAAATATCGGTCGAACAGTCGCTGGTTTTTATAGACGTTTCCCGCGGATAAATTTTCCACGATTACTGTTAAATACGGTCATTCGAGGATTACGATAGAACACACTCGAAACTGGCGAGAAGTTTCATCTGTCTTTGGCAAACATAAAGCGTATTGCGTGATCAACGAGCTGAAGGTTTGACGATGAAGTATTTAAAGGCTGTTTAGACTCAAAACTTGTGAGAGAACGCGTGAGATCTTCGGTGGAAAAGTTTGTAACACGATCACGAAGGAAGGCTGTTTTCAAGTAGAGATTTGTCGAGTAGAGTATCGACGGCAGAAATAATCAGTTTTCTCAAAATGTATTCTTTCATGCTCGCGTTCTTTAAATAATTAAATAATGTCAAAACGATGCGAACGATGGTCACGAATACTCGTGCTTAGAAAATAATATATTCGCCACTAATTCTCATGCATCGTGAATAAACAAAGGGAAGCGCGAGCAATCTGAGCTCGACCGAAGATAGATTCGTTTCGACGCTCGAACACATCAGATTATTTCTTCACTCGCACAATCTAAAATTCAATCTAAAACGAAAGTAGGCACGCGAATCAACTCTCATCGTTCTCCGACTTATTATCCTGATTCCCATTGCTTCTAGCCTAAAACAGGAAACCACACCACTCCTTCGCTAATCCTAACTAACCTTTTAATATCTTCTAATCGAACGAGTCTATCACTGTCTCCAACCACTCGAATCTAATACATCAGACAGAAGGTAGGCGAATCGAACGTTCTCCAGCCCATCGTCCAAACCTGATTCCCGTTATCCCCAACCTAAAACAGAAAACTATATCTACCACTCCTTCGCTAATTCACAATTTCCACAAACAAGCTGACTAGTTTAATCATATTAACGATCTTCTAGTGAAATGTCCGCGAGATTTAGTACCAGCGTACGACCGCTCCCAACTCCCAACAGCTTCTAACAAACGAAAATGGTCCCGCGCGATACGATCGACCCGTAGACGGAAAAAGACGGCGAAACCCACGCGCGGTATACGACAAGAGGAGGGCAAGGTTGAATCGTTTGTAAAAGCGAAGGAAAATCGTGGGAAGTGGTGAGAGACTAGCGAAGCGTGCCTCCTATTTGCTCGTCCGCGGATCATTAGAGGCACACGTTTGCTTATCGAGTTAATAAGCGTTTGGCTTTACGACGGGATACGCAAATGAAACACGCAGAGGAAACGCGTGTTCGCTCTACTCCCACGCTTCACCTGGACTCGAGAAACGACGAAACGAATAAGCCGTGTACCTATCGACTAGGACTATTGCAAACGTCTACGGGCGTTTGGAAATGAAATTATTTTTATTGTCGTAAGTACCGTATATCGAGGCGCGTTTCAAATGTAATTATTTGTTCTGCAGTATGGAAGTATACATAATTTTCATTATGTACGTAACTACGTTTTGTTTCGTGAATATTAAGATATTTATAGTAAGTGGGATAAGCCCGAAAAATCATTAGGAATTTACTAGAATCTTCGTTATTATTATCTTTTGTGGGACCATGGATTATGAATAGAATACGGATGTTTATGCAGTTTGATAGTTTTATGAATTATGCGACTAAAGAAACGCGATCATAGTTCGTTTCATCTGCTAAACATTATGATATTCAACTTTGAATATCTACCATTTTTTTTTCTTTTTTTCTTACTATTACGTATATTCTGCAGACTTATACACCCTCAGACCTTTTTCAATTTTCTCGATATATTTTTCTCCATAAAAATTATTAGATTTTCCATTATGTTTGTTAGTCTCTCGTTTGATGTATTCTATGTGATATAAATGATTTCAGCAACCAGATTCAGAATTTTAGAAGCTTTGCTAATTTTCCAATTAATTTGTCAAAAAATTGTACGCGTCAATATATAATACTTAATTCGTTAATTCTTGCAAATTCCAATCCCACTACTAACTAATTTGTAACAGAAAAAGAAACTTTGTCTAGAATGATTAATAATGACAAATAATGATTTCCAGTTAGAACTTCCTATTTCAGACCTACTTCCTACAAAATTTAATCTTGTCAGTCGTATCATCTTTTTGGAAAACTAACGATGTATACCAATTGCATTCTGCCACTATGTTGAGTTATAGAGACAAATATATACATATTTATTTATTTATTTATTTATTTATTTAAAGCTATGAATCTTATAGTATCAATATTAGTCAGGAATATTCAGGTTTGTTTCCATTTGCATGACTAGAGAATACATGATTTATAGTCGGCTACACCTCGACAAGTACGAATTAAGTCTACACTTTCAACGAGATGATTCGTCGTGCGCTAACTGCACGTCCTCCAGTTATGATAATTTCACGATATCGTTCGCAAAGTCGATACAACTGAAAGATGATTACCGAGAACGAACTGTATGACGTATTATTCCGGATCGTTTTGCGTCTTCGCATATTTCCTTTCCCATGCATTTTGTTGATTAGTCCAGATGAAGTACGCGTATGTATATACAGTAATATAAATTAGTACGATCGATTAGATTTGTATTTCAGACATTCGGATATTAAGATACTTGGACGAAGAAAATCTTTGAAAAATGTTTGAAGAAAATTCAGTACATCTATACGAGACACTGAAAATACTAAATAGAGGCTGGTGTTTGTAAAGAATATCATATTCCAAAAAATGCGAATGATAAATTCATGAAAAATAAGCTATGAAACAATCAACTTTCGTGTTTGAAAATTATTATCGAAGAGGCAAGTCCGTTTTTTTCAACCAACCAATTTGTCGTTTATTAAAATTTATTATTTCAAACATCTAACATACACAAAGAAGATAAAAACCAAGGAAACATCTACTAGAGGAATTCTAAAGAATCAAATTATCATCTGTCATATTATAGAAACCTGTTAACGTCAAATCATAAAACCACGACGATCTACCCTTGTTAGACCACATAACTTGCCACCAAACTCTCAACAAACCTCGTTCAACTTAATCACCAAACGTCTAATGTTTCTAAAATGACTCGTTAATTAATAAAGCGAGAAACTGAGAGTAAAGTTTCACTCATCCTACTATGGACGTCTATTAGATCATCAAGGATCCTCCGACGTTCTCCACGTTGAATGAAGATAGCAGATTACACGGCACTCTGGTCCGTATTTTTCGCGATACTCGAATGAAACTTATATGCATTGCCCGATGGTATCTCCAAGTTTCGCAGGATTGACTCGGGTTTCATCGCTCGTATGTGGCAACGAGACTCGAAGAAATGAAACTTCAGCACGGTACGTTATTTCCGCTAATTTATCAACAGCGACGATCTTGTGGTCAAACGTACGCAAACTAAGACAGTATTAATCATAAACCGCGATCAGATATATTCGCCTGCTGCTCCACGAAGTGTTGACGTGCGATCGTTGCATATCGTCTAACCGTTTCAACGTATGAACCTGTCACGAAAAGCGTAGATATTATCTGTGTAAATTTAATGGGACCTTTAAAAATCGACCAACCCGGGATATAAAAGTGATTAATCTTTTGACACGTCTCGCATTCGTGTTTAGACCGATTCGTTTCTTGTTTCGAGAAATCCGATTCGTTTCGTTGTACGGGATTTCTGTAAGGGGAAAAAGTTGACGTACGTAGACAGAATGATATAGTGGTTAAAAGCGTGAAATAATCTTTGATAAATTACATGGAAATTAGATCCGTTTTTATGACGCATGTAGTGTAATACGTGATGAAATTATTCTACACTCGGAAAGAGAAAATATACAATAGAAATGCGTATAATATTATTAATTATACAAATTGTAGCTTGTAATTTGTAAATAATATTTAATACAGCGTATTTGATCGTAATCGTTGATTATGAAAAAGAAGCCATTCAGAGTGAGATAAATACAAATTCTTCGATAATCGTAAGTTCATAAATAGAAATAGTCCAAGAGCTTCGCTCTATATGAATAATATCGCGATATTATCGCGCGTTCCGAATAAGAGAAAAATATGAGCTTGTTAAGATTCAAATAGCTGGAAATAACATGTCTACAACATCTGTCAATGCAAACTTCAAATACCCCAACTATGAACGTACGAATGAGAACGATACTCAGAAAACTATTCATCATCGTTCAGAACGTAATAGCTACATGTTTCGCTTTCTTAATTATAATGTCCTGTTCTATGAAGAATCGATATCGATATCGATACCATTTACCATATCGAAAAGCTCAAAGTAACAAATATCCCGATCCGCATTACGAATCGGAAAAAGAGAGATTAATTGCTGTTTTGACGAATCAGACGCAATAGTAGCTGGCTGCATCGAAGGGAGTAAAAAGTAGCGTACCTACATAACGTAATCTTGTCAGACGTAGCTCGGGATAATGAGAATCGCAATCAGGCCGGAGACTGGATATTTCAGGTGATGATCACGATCGCCCTGGGCCTTAGTTTCGATTGCAAACGATTTATCTTTCGTGCTGACCACGGCAGCGACCGACTATAATCAAGGAAACATCACTCTGGTGGACAGACTTTGGAGCCAGTTACACAAGAGAAAAATACGCCAGATAAAACGTAATGCTCGGTCACCGGAAATGACGGGTTCATCGTCACGCCCTTCTGCGAAGTCCTTCTAGAACGACGTTTAAGGAAGGGACATTGCACCATGGTCTATAAATGAAATTTAACAGTTCAATGGTCTGAAGATGGTAGAATCTAAATTTTAGAGAGAAAATGATTTGGAATTTTATATATAGGTTCCTTAACGTTATCTTTGAAGGAATTTCGTTGATTTAAGTGGCAACGTACCACTGTTCTGGAAATTAGATATTCCTGATTATTGTTTTTTGTTATTACGTTACGTTATATTAGGTTTCTAAAGACAATCTTAAAATTCAATTCGATGTTAATCAATTTTATACACTTTTACCAGTATTTATTTTCATACAATATTACCAGTTTCGTTCTTTTTACTTTAGTCTATAACGACTTAGTCTATAACGTTGTGCTATTATTAATTTGTTACAAAATTTCGTAGATATATCAGCTATCTTGGAAAAGCTTGTATCTTTATATTTAATAAATCCCCTCATGTAGCATCAAAGTCATAAAATTAAAACAAATAAATGAACACATATCATACCTTCTTTCCTGTGCTCTTTACTTCATTTATTATATTTTGATTTATTTGTAACATATTAAAATTCGCTGCTGGTCTGGTACTGCTTGTACGCATCGTAGACAAATTGCGAGACTCAAATTCCATCAACATGCGAAGAGAAAAAGACACGTCCGATTAAGAATAATTACGCAATTAAGGTTTCGTGCGGGCCAACCTATGAAATATTAAAAGTATAACGTTCACGAGCCAAACGACCCATTCTTTGAATTATGATGTTAAGATTGTTAACCGTGGGTGGCGCAATTCCGTTGAATTATATATTCCGCGTGCAACGTTGAATACAGACCGTAATTTCGACGTTTAAACGGAGGATTAACAATTTAATAGTCGACCCCTAACCTCAACGAGGAAGGTTTCGGTCGACGAATTCTGGAAGCCCCGACCTGTTTCCTCCGGCACAAAAAAAACACGCGGATAGTAATTATCGCAACGACCGACTGTGAATTTTAAGCCTGCACCGTTTTTGGCCAGCCTCAAGTCTGATTGGCTAATGACTTCATTCGTGAAAGACGAATATGGCCTGCGAATATATTTTTGCTTTAAAAGGGGATACTCTTTTTACGAGTTCCTGGTTTAATTGCGGCCCAGATGGATGTTCGTTCAGAGCATGTTTGGTAAGAACTTTTCTACGTAATGAATTATGTTTTCTGACTGGAAATTTGTATAATTAGTAGCTATATAGTTTGGTATCCTTGTGTTTTTGTGATTAAGATTGAATATCCGTAACTATACATAGTAATAACAATAATAATAATAATTTATTTTGCTTCGACTTTGCTACCAGAAAATTATACTCGCGTACAATTTTGTTTAGTCATACATTTCCTTATCCGATCTTCTGATTTATCCTTTCACAATTTATTCTTACGCTACCATTAACATCGTTCGTACGTATTAATAGCCTACGTTAGAAGTTATTCCTATTTTAAAATTATCATTTCCGCCAGCCAACCGTTTGCTTATTGCACCTTTTAATCTTTGATATTTCTTCCAACATCTTTTTCTTCTTCTTTTTCTGTTTCTTCCTACCGCTCTTTCCTCTTTCCTTCTTCAACCATTCCTCCATCCTTTCGATTTTTTATGCCCTAAATTATTTTATTTTATCCTCTAATTATATATATAGCTCACGATGAATTTATATTTCACAAAGAGTGTTCGTGGAAAATATAAAGTTTCAGAAGAGAAGAACAAAAGCTTGAACTTGACGGTAGCTTGAGAAAGAAAGATTCGTATATGAATTTATTCGCACAAAATATTACATCGTATATTAATTAGGAGATTAATCTAAAGTATCTCGTTAAACCGTGAAACTGTATGAAATAAGAATTCTTGAAACAAACTGAAACAAGAATCGTTTACTCTACGCCTCTCGTGCCGCGCCAAAATTTCGCATCAAAATGAAACACAGCAGAAAAATCATGAACGATTCGTAAAACGAACACGATAGAAAGATCGCGGTATAAAAATTCGATATAAAAGTTCATGAAAAGAGAATACCAATTCCTACCCTGCATCTGACAAACAAGTCGAGAAAGAGCTTCGAATACCTGCTGCAAAGAAACTGTCGATCGATTCGTTTCGAATAATTCGACACACCCCTATAAACACACAACGATCAAAGAAGAATTCATAAAACAGTTTCATGATAATTCCTATGTATTTCGAGATCGCGACATGAATAAATACGACGTCTTGAATTTCCGTGCGAGAACCAATAATAATAAGGATTCACCAGACGAAATGAAAGAAACGTCGAAACGATCTCGTTAAGTTTGCCTCGGCTACCAGGTGCATCGTGTATTGACACTGAAAATTTACGGCGTGTCGCGAGGACCACTCATTATGGGGGCACCTGAGGCCGGTCGTGTATTCCCGCGCGATTATTTCTCCGCCAACGAAATGTTTTTTCTCGAAAACCGTGACTACCCGTGATCGAGCGAACGCGAACACTGTCATTATCCTCCTTCCTGTTCGCGAGCCGCTTCGTGTCAACGCGCACGCATATTTCAAACACGTTTGCATATGTATTATGCATACAGGGTGATTCCGAACCAATGTAGCCTGCATATTAAATCTACAAATGAGAAAAAAATGATAATAAATACGTATCGATTAACTTTTTGCCATGCAAGTAAAAGAATATTAATTTCTTTCTTTGGCTGGAAAGCGTGGAAGGTTCGGCGAGCAGTTTTTATAAGACAAGTGGCTGAACGGCAAAATATGATTTTTTTTAATTTCGTGATGCCATGTGACGATCAAATACGCGTTTTATCGATTAACAATGATCATGGAGCCGCGAGGATAACATTTCATTAAAACATCCCTATAAATTCTGATCCTACGATGTTCGAAGTAACGCTTTATACTACAGATTAGTGGAAGGAAGGGCAAAAAATAATATTTATACAGGTTTATATTTTTACGAACGTAGAAACGCAGCCTAAACGGAGAATCGTTTCAGCCTTTAAATATTACAATACGAATATTTTATTAACAAGTTTCGTTCAGTATCTTTTACTTTGATTTAGGAATTAACCCAGCAGTCGTCTAATTAAAAATTTCTATCGACTATTGCTCCGATATTATTACGTTTGCGAGTCTTTTAACTGGAAGAAAAAATATACAATTGAACACTAATTTACACAATATTCGATCGTTAACTTGAACCTGCCCGATATCGTGAATTTCATAACATCCATTTAGCATTATGCTGTACATGTGTCAAGTTAATCTCGATGCGAGGATCTGACAGTGGACTAAACCGAACCATCTTGATTGCAATATTTAATCATTGTCGCTGTGTAAGTTACCGTGTACCCTGTCAACGCGGTTCCTTCCGTCCGATCGCAAACAGAAACATCTGCGAGAAACCGATGGGCGTGGAAACGACGTTTTTTTTTAAATAGAAATCATCCGTTTTTGATCGTAGATCGATGTCGCCGCTGTCGACACCAGTTTGCTAATGTGACCCGCTCGATCAGCTTTGCCTTTTGCCACGTCAAATTACCGGCCACGTTTCCACCCAACCTTCACTTCCAAGATCTCGATCGTGGACATTCGATGTCCGATATCGAGGCGATTACTTTAATCGGCACGATCGATTAAAGTCGTCGCGCTAGCAATTTCCGTGCTGGTGTCGAGCGGAAATGATTCTTTAATTATAGTCTAAGAAAATCGATGCCGAAGATTCGAGGGCAATCCAGATGCACAGAGGTGCAATTGAAAGCTGACAACCGCGAAGAAAAACGGAATCGGTCGAGGGTTTCATGGATCATCTGCAACGACCGCTGCTCAATCGGCCGTAAAAAAGGTGAGCCTGGTTCGTTTCCTAGACGGTACCTTCTTCAGGTGGACTATTTTTCGAATCTTCGATCAGTTTTTTCTTCTGAATCGTTCTGAATGATTGCTTGGAATATTCCCTGCTTCCGCCTTCTGTTTTTATCCTCTGTTTAGAGATTCCAACGTTTCTCGCGATTGGACTGCGGATTTTGACGTATCTATAGGAAACTTGAAGGTGGAAAATTGCGCGGAATGCACGCGACTCGAAGAGATATATAGGATTTTCAAAGTATAGTGTTCTCTACTATATTTGGTAGGTAAAACAATTTGCTAATTATATTTCCAAAAATATGAATACTTTCGTAAAATTACTCGTAACAGATATTAAGCGACCGCAAAAGTACCTTATTCTTTCCCTAAGATTTTTTCAGTCGGATTCGTTTGATTTATTGTAACGTGTACGATGAAATGGAAATTTTAAGTAACTCGCTTTATACACGCGTTAAAAAGAAGTAAATTGAATTTAAAAAAGTAAATTCGTTAAATCAATGAAACGGTCAATAAGATATAAATCTTAAGAAATAACAATTGTTATTTAATTCATATTACCGCTGTCTTTGTTAGACTTGAGTCATCGTCTTCTTTGCTCGTAGCAAAGACAAATGTATTACGGAATACTCCACTATTTTTGGATACAGTAAAATTTAAAACGTACTAAGGGATAAGCAATATCAGTGAATCTCGCCCATACGCTATCAATCAGCATAATTAAAGAAGCTATTCCACGAATCTTCCAATGAACCCAATTAAAATGTTCAAAATCCCTTTACCATGCCGCCGTGCGCCATTACGAAACAAGTCGTTCGAAACGGATTCTTCCACTTGAGCCTTTTCCATCGACACAAGAGACAGAAACCAGTACTGCCAGCAGCGAGCACCACCATGAACAAGCAATCCGTTCTCCAAATAGGAATCGGTGGCGAGGCGCTCGTTAAGTCTCGGTCTTTCGGTACGCATCGACGAGCAAAAGGACCGAGAACCGAGCGTTAGTGTTAATTGGGTCGTCGCCGTTTATCCAATAATTACGAAACATTGCTTCAATACAGAATAAATTACTTTATAGAGGATCAGAGTTGATAGGCGAATTTTACGAGATTTGATTTCTATTTCCAGTAAGTTAATTAGCATATTATTTTGAACTGCTTCCATCTCGGTAAAAGTATTATTAAAGTCTCATTTAATATTTAAATTAATAATTTATTTTTCTTCTGTACAACCTATAAATTAATGATTTACTTCAATCGGACGAAACAACTTTAACCGAGCTTTTTGTCAATTCGCCACACAGCCCCAAATTTAATTACGATTCCAGAATTGTCCAACCATAACGTCTAAGTACTCCTACCTGACTCAACCAGTGTTATGAACGAAATTTCACAAGTCGTAAGTTACAAACTGTCAGCACCTACTGACAAATTTCCATACAATGGATAACTTTCTAAAGGGAAAAATTATCGCGCAAGAGAGTCCCGGTAACCCTATCCATCACGGAACACTAAACGTATAATTCGATCTGTAGATGTGACATTTCCAGACAATAACCAAATTTCACGTACACTATCTTCTGACTCTATCTTATTCTATCTTAATATTTATTTTTACGATTGCCTAAAAAATAGTAGATCCATCGATTAGTAAACGTTCTTCTTCAGAAATACGACATAAATCAATTCTCATAGCCACAAGCTCTAAACCTCTCTCAACCTCTAAACAAAAATATCGATACTTTGCTACAAACCTTCTAAGGCGCAGTCAACCCGAAGCAAACCTGTCCTCAGGTAAGCGTTTTAAGCGTCGTACTGAATCCTATCATTCGGAATCCAGCACATAATACCGTAATTTTGTGACCAGCTTACACAACATTCAGTTTCATAATTATTCTTACACTCACAGCTCCATATCGAGAAGGACACGCACCTGTGGCGATTCATCAGAAAGACCGATCACCGTACGATACGAAAAGCCCGAACGTTGGGCGCCAACGCGGCTGTGAGAATTTGTTGCTTTAATTACGTCGAAACCGACGATACCTATCGTATTCGATTCACGGAGGAGACTTTCGACCTTCCGTGTGTCTCTCCTCCATACGTGGCGCGAGATAAAAAAGACCCTGGCCCTCGTATAAGGGCCAGCCAACTATAAATATTTGATCGCCGGCTGTGTGAACGAAGATCTTGAGCGGAGATACGCCGATTGTTCGTATGGTTCGCTTGATACGCGGCCGTTATTAAGCGATTCTAGTCGCCGGATGAGTAGCCCGTGTCAACCAGTCGCCCGGAAGTTGGAATAGTTCGGTAGTATCGATGCCCGTGAATGGACAATGTAGGTAGAATTTTGGTCGTGCAGGTGTCGCGCAGCATCGATCGAGATTGGGATCTCCGGGGTAGCCGTGTTCGACTTCGGTGTCGTTTGATAGGGTGGGCAGAGATGATTATGATAGGCGAGTCTTGGACTTTTTCGTATATTCTTACGAGTCTGGTGTTATATTATAAGGTGTGACAGTTGTTCAGGTAGTTTTTCGAGTGAAATTTTTTGCGTCGCAGTTCCGTAACATGCGCACGTTGTTCGACCACCATGTGCGCGTTGGAATTTTTATTTCAATTTTGCTCCACTTCTTTGATATTTTAATTTGTATTATCTTTCTTATATAATATTTACACGTATATCATATGTATATTTTATAATGACTATATTTCATGGACGAGAAAGTTTCGGACGACTGGCACATTTTATAAAAATTATATCTTGCTACCAGTGATATATTGATACGCATTACGTATGTAAAATAATGCAGTGTCCTTTTGAAGAAAATTAAAATTTCATATAAGGATCGCGAAAAATATTACATTTGCCATTAAAACGGTCTTTGTTACTCATCTAACAAGTTTTAAGTATGTAAATTTACAATTTTGGATCTTTTAATAATCTGAAAATTTCATGGATTTAAGACCTTTAGATTCTTTTCTTTGGTGACATACAACGATCAAACTTTTTAATTTAACGTGGAAACAATGGCTAAATTTATTCTTAAAAGACTTTATATTGCTTATTTTCTCAGATTAAGCCACGTAATCTGTTCATTTCGCAGAATGACCTCGCATACACGTACTTCCGATCATTCCGTTCCGCATCGATCTGTTCCTTCTCTTCCTAACGCGAGTCTATGGAATTGCAGATAACAATGCCGAAGCATCCTACAAATATCGAGCGATCGAAAGGCGCGTACACTCATTTGGCGCAAGTAAATTAATCAATAACTTTGTAACGCTTAAGCGGAGCAAGGAATTACACTGGTGCGATTCGTGCGTGAAATACTAACTCGGGCCAGATAAAGTTGTTAACGAAATGAATAATTGAGGGGTAACGATAATAGTGGCCGTCTACCTGGACATTTCCAACTGCTCCATATTTGTCTTCCACTTTCCATCGACGTTTATTCGGCGGCGCATTAACGGAGAAACTGCACCTGGAGGATGCAGGAGTCACTCGTATATGTAACACGACGTGAATTAGCATTCGATATTACCGGGCGATAACGTTGAAAAACCGTTCCCGCAGTCGTTGTACGTAACCGAGTCTTCTGGTTGCTTGATTTCGCGTTAACGCGCGAAAAAGGGCTGGCTCTTATGGGAGAAAAAAAAAGGAGGAAGAAGAGAGAGAAAAAAAAGCGAAGGAGAGAAAAAGTGTCCCTTTATCGTCGTAAAATGCTGCCGTCGCAGCTGCCGTGGACGACGATCCGCATTCCACGCTTCTACACGGTAGCACGTCGTAGGTTAACCCCTTAACGAGGCGCCACGTGCACCCCATACCGAACCTCTCGAATCGTGGAAAAAATGAGAGACACGTTCTCTCCAGGCATCGTCTCGTTACGCGGCCCCGAGTGTCTTGGGATTTTTATACGCTTTTAATAGGACCGATGTATACACCGTTCCTTTTTTTATATCAGCTCGCTTTTATCTAAGACGGGACATCGGACCTCGCTGTATAATATTTATGAAACTTTGGTCGCCTTTGAGCAACGTGCACCCGCTGAGTAACTTCGCTGTTAGGGAATTTCAACGTTTACTCCGTTTTTTCGTTTATTGCTGTGCAGAATTGTTTCCATGGAGATAAATACCGAGAAGATTTTTTTCAATCTTGTTACTGATAGATCTCGATATTTGGTATATTTCTTGTTTATCGTCTCGATTGTTTTTGATGAACGTAACTATTGAGATTCTCTTATTGCTTATGAGAATTTTCTATGGATTTTTAAAGGTATGAATAATATATAACCTCGAAGTTAGGAATTCCTAATATTAGTTTATTTATAATGCATCGTTCTAATCGTTTTGACGAAAGCAACTGTTAGAAAGATTGTTTTATATTCGATAATTTAATGTGCATTTCAAAGACGGTTTGTAAATAAATTGCGTAAATAGATAAATTATTAAACGACGTTAAGAAGGAACTGAGAAATAATCTAGGAAGGAAGAAATTATTAAATAATTATACGTTTTATCGATTGAAGCCAGTATTGCTTGTAGTATTAATTCCTGTTAGTCATGGAACAACTGTGTTGGTGTATAAATTATCGGCCAATGCTGCGATCATGTTCTTGTTTAATTTCAACTAATTACGTTGAATAATTTCTCTCGTGAAATAAAATGAAGTACCTTGTAAGTATAAGAAGAAATACAAGGAGGAGTACAAGAAGGAGATGAAGAAGACGACGAAGAAGAAGTCAAAGAAGGAGAAGAAAAAATTTACACAAGCCATTAATAAATGTTTTCTTCCATGCTTCTTAAGCTTAATCAGCAGCCATTAAACCGCTATCCAACGTATAAAATTCCGCCTCCCTACAATGTTACAACACTTAAAATCTAATACGGCACTAAATTCACAAAAACATTACTGTCAAGCGAAACCGAACATAAACATTAAATAAACATCCTATAAACGTCCTGTAACACGTTCTAAACGTCTTTCACGCGAATTTCTTGAAACTTTAATTCTACGATCAGATTTAAAGAACATCTATGTTCTTAACGAACCGCAAAAAGTATCGACAAAACATAACGAAGAAAAAGGCAGAAGAAGAAGAAGAAGAAGAAGAAGAAGACATACAGAAAGGAAGAAAAAAAACGTAGAAACAAAAATTCGTCGAACAAATCGTTCCAATACCAGTGCGTCGTTCGCCCAGGTATCCCAGGATTTCCAATCGCCGTGGACCATCGATTTACACGATCGATCTTCGGCCGAATTGGCAGAGGCGATCGATTAACAGCTTTCGCACCGATCGATGCGCCCATCGATGCATCCATCCATTCATGTGCGACAAATTTAAAATTCCAGCATCGATGTTGCCGCAGGCGCATGCTTTGTCTTATCGTTTCTCACCGATGACCCTGCGGCCATGTCCATTCTTCCTCTTTCGTACACACACACACACACACACATACACTCTTTCTCTCTCTCTCTCTCTCTCTCTCTCTCTCCTTACTCTTCGTATTCCCTTGTACTTGCTCAGCCTCTAGTTCCACGTAACCACTGTCCCCGGCCAGTGTTAGAATAGAATGCATACGGAATGTTATCTGGCTTTATGGCGGTTTTCAATAATAAAACAGGCGAGTTCCGCCGGCGGGCCAACATGACGAAGCCCTCTATTACAGAAAATTTTATTAACGAGCCAATCCCGGAAGACAAAGCTGTTGTACCGTGTGCTGCAGTGCGTAAATCAACCGCGGTGCCTCGGATCATTAAGGTTGCTTCTCAAGTGAATCCAACGATATCGCGCTCTTTCTCTTTGCGTACACGGCATGTGAAGGTGACACGCGATCGCTTTTAGCGGTTGGCTACGTATAAAGTTTCGAAGAACGATGCCTCAAAGGGAAAGAGCTCAATAATTTCACCGCCGCTTCTAATTTCTCTGTTTCATTATTCTGTTTTCGTTTCTTTCTCGCTGGAAAATCGCCCTGTTGCGTGGCAGTGCAGCTGCCATCCTGGCACGATCCTCGCGTGAAACGTTCCCATTATGTACATGTGTATATCCTTCAAATTGACGTTTCTTGTTGACAGGTAGGATTATGGAAAATTGGTTGAAATGTCGAGAGCACATAGGGTGTCTCTAAGATACTGGTCGAAATTAACAGATATATTCCTTAACCTTTAACTACTGCTGTCATAAACATCAGCACTAAAATAACACGCGAGGTAACATTTGATCGATCTTCAACTACGTTCAATCGTATAATTGTAATCTATGTAAGTTGAGATTGCCAAGAAATTAATATATTTCCATTTCGCTGTTACACTTAAGTCGCTGTTAACTAATCAATCTTAATATCGTGATCGAAAAATAGAGAAATTTAAAGTATTTTCTAAACGTGATTGTCTTTCCAACGTACTTCCCTCTTGTCATATAGATCCGATAGTAGTTGGAAATAGTCGATAAAGGTACAACCACGTCGCTTTAAAAACAAGTAGCCTTCAATGTCTAAGAAAGAGCCGAAGTGCCACAAATTTATAGCCGCTATTTCTCTCCACTTGAACACGATTCGCTGGAAACTAAAATTCCACTAAAACGTTTCCTCTTCCTTGAAACCAAAACACGTCTCGTACATCTACCATTATCTCTTTCTTTATATATAAACTCTTATTTTTGACGTACACACCATTCCTCTGGGTACTCTGTAAGCGCCTTAAGAGCTTCTCGTGAGAAACAGTCGATACTTTGGTCGAAGAAGAACCGCTTTCGAAGCGATCGCGTCGAAGTGCAATTGAAACACGTGGAATAGCACAAAATAAGGAAGACAAGCGAGACGCGATAATAGGCTGGAAATGAGGCAAGCCTCGTTCCTGTCGTTGTCCAGCAGCTACGAAGATGAACACTTTTAAAGCAAAGCAACGGTAGAGAGCAGAAGCCAAGAATGGCGACCGGCAAAGCGAACAAATACCGATCGCTCCTCGCAATTTGCAGCGATTTCTCATCGCCTGCTGTCCGCGGTATCTCTGCCAGTGCCAGCCGCTCGACACACACTAAACATCCATTTAAGATCCTTCCATTCGTCACCCTTAATTATCTCCTCGCTAGAATTCTCGCGTTTCTCTCGCTGCCTCCCATTGAATCCGCTCCTCGTGTCTCTCGAGCAAAAAGAGCATAATAATTCAATAGACTCTACGTCGGTAACAACAGTCTGACCGTCAGATCGAGATCATTTCGGTAGCCAGTTTCTTCT